>NW_007107623.1:539234-570107 GCF_000164805.1 Carlito syrichta
TGAGTATCACATGTTCTCACTCATATAGTGGACCTTGATCATCCAATGCACTACCATAAGAAAACGACTGACAGTGGTGTGAAACTAAGGGGGGGAGAGGGGGATGGGACAAATGGTAGTAAACATTTGTCTGGGGATGGGGTGACACCTGTTATCAACAAGGGGGCCTGAATGAAGCATATTTGTATACCTAACCCTTAACTGTTCCCCACAATATCATAATAAAAAATATTGATAAAAAAAAAAAGGAATGACTAGGAGTAGCCTCTCCATTGCATGCCCCATGAAATATAGGGACTAAAGCATATATAGACAATCAACTGTTTGGAATTATCCAGAGAGTTTTTTGCTCTGTTTTCATAACCAATGCACTTTTTTATTATTTTTGTATATCAAACATACTTTTAGTATTTCATCCTCAAGTTACTTAAATTTCTCTAGGCCTTGTCACCAAAATGATAAAGTTAAATGAGATTATCTCAAATGTCACTTCTAGCTATAAAAGTCTATGATTAGATTAATAACTTAAAGATGAATGCTTTTATTGATGGTTATAAATTCGGTCTACATATGGGCTTACAGTACCTGCCATAATTCACATCTGACTGTACTTTACTGGAAACTAAAGTTCAAAAGGGAATTAGAGCCATGAATGACTTTTCCTAGCCCACTGTGTACACTACAACACAGGCACAAAAATCTTCCTTTGAGCAAGCATTCTACACCAACCTTGAAACTGTTATTAATATAATAACATATTCCTTACCAATGTAAATCAGAAGACTTTCTTTAATGAGTCTGAAAATTGGTAGAGGTCATTCCCAGCTTCAAAAAAAGTCAGTCACAAATGAAGATTTACCGCTAAAAGCCTACTGAAGCCAAAGTGATGGGAATCTTTTAAAGCTAATACTCCAGAACATTCTAACTAGAATTAAGGTAAACATGTTAATATTGAAATAAAAATTGATCACAGCATTTCTTTTTTTACATAGCCTTAGAATTTGGTGGCATATTCAGAGAGTGCCAACTCATTTGAATATTTGACTAATTAGGAAGGTAAATCTGCTGCTCCCGCTGCCTGCAATCACATCGTGCATTCTAAAGCCAAATATAAATGCCTTTTGTATCACCCACTGCTTCATATTATTCACCTCCCACGTTTGCACAGGCAGCACAGAACTGACCAAACTGTTTCTCTTCTCGGTCTGTCCTCTGCTCTCTCACTGAGGTGTGGCTCTGCCACCAAGACAAAATTGCAGATGGCACAGAACTATTTTAAGGGCATGGGGAATTAGAAGACACAAGGGGAATGAAGATTTTATGAACCCAGTGTGAGGAACTATGATGGCCATGCAAACCTTGGGCCAGGTTCTGCGCTAGAGGATGGGATCATGTCTGATCTTGCTAGAAAATGTTAACTCACCACCCTAAACAAACAGAAGACTGATGTGCCTGAGTTTTACCCCATGTCAGTCTCTTCTCCCCTCGTAAAGCCTCCTGCATCTTCCATGCTAGTCATATGAGACTCCTCCCTGCTGCTCAGATATCCCTCCAGCCTCCTCACTTCCATGACTTTGCTCAAGTTGTTTCAATCAGTCCAGAAATTATTTGTTCCCCTCATTTGTCTGGAAAGTCCTAGCCATTTCTCAAGGTCCAATTTGAATCCCACCTCCCATAAAACTCTCACCAGATCATCCTAACCACAGTAAAATGATCTCTCCTTCTCCCCATCTTTTATGGCTTTTGCTTTGCCTGAGTGTGCCCTTTGTGCAAGTGATTTATTTATGAATATAGATACTTTAAGTTTTAAGCAACAGAGAACAGAGGCAGTACCTTATTTATATTTTATCCCCAACAATGCTTATCACAGACCTTATATAACTATAGAGCAACATAAGGCAGGCTATAGAAGAAGAGCAGTTACCTTCTCTAGGTGTCATCTGGACCAGGCATCTTTTAGGAGCATCACAGAGGACCACTGCTCCTAGGGAGACCAAGCCCCCATACTGTAGGGCAGAAGTTAACCAACTTTAGCTCGCACAAAGGAATAATCTTCAGAGCTTGTTAAAATGCAAATTTGGGGGCCAGCTTAAGATGTTGACTCAGTAGTTTTTTTGCTGGCAGGACAAGAATCTACTTTTTTGCAAGTCCACTTGGGTGATTCTGATGCTGGTTGTCCTGGAAATTTGAAAATTCTACCCTGGAGAATGTTTCTCACAAGGATAGATGCACAATGAAGTCAATGAGGCTCAATTTGGCATTGCTACTGTTGCAAAATGGAAAATTACTTTTTGGTGGAGAACTGGTGGGGATGCATAGGGCTCTCAACATGCTTTTGTCCAGCAAAAGGGTACACGCCCCAGTGTTCAGGGCTTTAAAAACACCTAACTCCCTGAAAATATCTGTGCTACAAAAAAGTTTAAGACTCTCTTCTCTGACAGTACACATATTCCAGCAGGACATGGACATTATAATACCCCCTGTCTACCTCTTAACCATGCGTCTGTCCTAAGATGCATAGGAACCCCTGAGAAGGACCAGCCTGAAATGGAAGAAGAGCTTGTAGTGAACAATCACCTGGAGGAAAGTTTTTAAGGTTAGTAAGGAAAATGGAGAAAATGCAACCTCAGAAGAATGCTCATCCAGCTGAGAGCAATATAAATTCTACCTTCAGCAATTTCCTGGGTCACCATCATAATGCTTTGAGCTAATCCTGCACCTAACAACGTCACTCTCACACTCTTTAATATCTTTTAATTAATTAAAGAAATGTCTTTCATGCCTATTATATGCTAGATAGCATACTAGACACTGAGATTAAAAGATTAATGACCAAGGCAGAAGGATCACTTGGGCCTAGGGGTTCAAGAACAGCCTGGGCAAAATAGCAAGACCCTGTCTCCATTACTACTACTACTACTAATAATAATAATAATAATAAATAAATAAATAAATGATTTTAATTAGCCTGGCATAGTGGCATAGGCCTGTAGTCCTAGCTACTCAAAAGACTGAGGAGGGAGGATTTCTTGATCCCAGGAGATGGAGGTTGCAGTGAACCATGATCACACATTGTACTCCAGCCTGATTAAAAGAAAGAAATAAGAGACCTGATTTCTATAAATTAAAAAAAAATTTTTTTTTTATTTTTTAAAGGATAAATGACATGTACCTTGCCCTAAGTTAAACAAATCTGGCAGTAAATAATTATAAGTGCAAAGTGTGCTGATAATGATATACACAGGGGAGAGAGGGTAGAACCAAGGAAGATAGACAACTGAGATCTCATCTCAGAACCAACAGACTCCTCCAGGATTACCACATGTGAAGCAATAGACTCTCCCTCCATCTGCTCCAAGTTACAGAACAACCTTCCAACTACAGGACTGGCATCATCCATTCCCCCTGGCTATTAGGGGGCAGCTCACAGTTGTGCTCAGAGGGTCTCCTCAAGCTTTCCTTAGATGGGCTGTGATGTCTCCATTACTAGCCCACTGCTTCCTGGGTTTGGGGCCTGACTGGTGCATCCCCCCAACAGCCTTGTAGCTGGGGGCTCAGGAGCCCTAATGGAGCATGAGTCTGCCTATTGTTAAAGGCAGGACAGCTGGAGAGTCACGAACACCATAGAGCTAGGAAAAGCTTTCTGACAAAAGAAGGAAGTTACATAAGGAGGGAATAAGGAAACTGAGTCCTTAAGTTTCCATGAGTTAACTGGTACTTAATTCATATATTTACCTCTATTTCAACCGAGAGTGAAAATGTACAGCAAAAGCAAGGCTGACTGGCTCACACGGCCAGAGATGTGCAGCACAGCTCACCAGTCATGGGAGAACTGCGGATGGAAGTCAAACCACAGTGCAGTGTACCCCAAGCAGCAGCAGGTCCCCAACTTGTAGGTGCAGCATCTGAAAGGACCCTTCCAGCCTCCAGGCCTTGCTTCTGTGAATAAATAGGAATGCTGCCGAGGAGACACCATATTCAACAAAAAAAGAAAACAGGAAATGGCTGGAAGTAAGTGGATACAGAATTACTTTACCTAGCAAGTGTTTATTTTTATGAGGCATCAGCAGTTTTTTTCAGGTTACACACTGAGTAACTGCAATCATTGATTACATTAATGGATTACCTCTGGAGAAGGAATCTAATTACATTTTTGTACAAATTGCAAAATGTAGATTAATTTCAGACTTTCTTGGCAGCCCTGTCGTTTGTTTTTTTAAGCTAGACAGTAGAGCTCTGGATCAGGAGATCCAAATCATGGCAAAGAAACTGGAACCTTGAGAAAGCTCTGTTCATTGATTCAACAAATATGCACTGAGCCCACCCTACTTTCTGCATGCACCAGCTCCGTTCCAGGTGCTGGATGCAAACTAGGCAATGCCTCTTCTTGGAGTTGCCCAAAGTGTTAAATAGCTTCAAGACCCCCCAAAAATCCCAAATGCTCCCCAATCCATCTAAGTAGCTCTAGGCTTTATTTTTTGAACACCAGTTAGGGTTTGGTGCCTCTAATCCAGAGGCTGTCAACCTCTTTAGCTCTTTGAGGAAAATCTAAAAGAGTAGGAAAAGGACCAAACAGAGGAAAAGGGGAGAGAAAGAAGAGAAGGAGTTTCTAGACAAGTGACACACTCATTAGAGTGATCGATTTACACAGAGACAGCAAAAGTAAAGTGATAGGAAAGTCCAAGAGACAGAGTAAAGGAAAAAAGAACTTCAAAAAGAAAGTACAAATGACTAATAATCATTTCTTAAATCCAACCTTTCTCATAATAGTAGAAATGAAAATTTTAAAAATTAGTAACAAGTTTTTATCAATCAAATATATCTTGAGGGAAAAAGGATTTTCAATGTAGGTAAAACTGAGTAGAACTATAAATGTGCTTGATTTTTCTGGAAGGCAATTTGGCATTATATATCAAGAACCTAAAAAATGTTCATATCTTTCAAGTCAGTAGTTCATATTCTGGGCATTTTTCCTAAACAAGTTATCAGAAATAGGGTCAAAGATTTATGTACAAGGATTATCATTACAACATTATCATAATGGCCCAAAACTAGCTCAACACAAACATCTACCTTTAAGGAAAAGGTTAAGTAAATTATGTATATCCATATGGTAGAATATTATGAAGCCATTAAAATTATGTTTATGAGGAGTTTTGATGACAAGGGGAAATGCTCATCATATAATTATAAACAAAATTTGGGATACAGAATTATATATGAAGTACAATTTATACTATGAAAAGAAATACAAAGAAAAATGTGCAGGATATTCACCACCACAGTAATTTGTCTATTGATGATAGCATTTTAGGTGATTTTTTTTCCTGTTCTCTTACACTTTTCTGTTGAATTTTTTTACAAAGATCATATTTCATCTTGATAATAAGGACAACTAAAATAAGCTGATGGAAAAGAAGAGATAAAATAGGAGGAGGGGAAAAATGTTAATCGAATGAGGAAGGAAAGGATGTCTCTCCTATGCCATGGAGCTGGGATTGGGGAAGGGGGTTATGGAGAAGGATGGCAACCAGAACTTAAAGGATTCAGAATATGGGCAAATGCTTGTTGTCCAGAGTAGCACTTGGTGATAACATCTGTCTCAAATTTCCTCCTTCCTCTCAAGATTAGCCAGGTTTACTGTTAGTTTTCAGTATCCTTGATAACTAAAATAAACTCAGCTGCAGTCCTTGGGATTTTAAGTCTTATTTTGTTCCACCATTTCAACTCCCAAATTGAATCCTAGCTGGTTCTAGAAACTTTATACATTGACTCATGAAAAAAATGTTTTAAAAAACAGCATTTTTTTAAAATCCCTACTAGTGTAATCAAATTTTTCCTTGAAAAAAAACACAGAGGCAGGGCACAGTGGCTTACACCTATAATCTCAGCATTTTGGGAGGCCGAGGTGAGAGGTTTGTCTGAGCCCATGGCTTCCAGATCAGCCTGGGCAACTTGGCAAGATCTCATCTATACAATAAATCAAATAATTTGCTTGGCCTGGTGGCGCGTGCCTATAGTTCCAGGTACTTAGAAGGCTGACACGGAAGGATCACCTGAGCACAGCAGGCCGAGGTTGTGGTGGCCGTGAGCATGCCACTGCACTCCAGCCTGGGCAACAGAGTAAGACTCCAACTAAAAAAAAAAAACAGTACTGACTATAATCAATTGACTCTTTAGATTCTTTCTCTGGAGACTTCATTCCACTGAAGGAGATAAATTAGACAGTCTTGGAAAAGCTTCTAAAAAGGGTGCTCCGTCTGTTCAGCACTTACCTTTCACTCAGTAAACTATAAATACTTAATGATGAGGCCAACCATGATGACTAAGTTGATCAATAGTGAGCATGGAGACAGCATTCCATTTCCACATACCACCTAGATAGATGCCAAGGGAACAGAGGAAAACTACACTTGTAGAGGAAGCAGCTGGCTGGTCCTGCTTTGCTTGCTTTATTCGCCCATTGGTAATCCCCAGTTGATGGCAGCTAGTGTTCCCAGCGTGGGACTGAGGTTGCTATGGGACTGTGCTGGAGGTTCTGACAGCTGATATGGAGGGTACCAGCCATCTCCTCACCAGTGACCTTTGGCCATGCAATTTTAATAAGCTCAACCTCAAAAAGGAAAAAGGAGCCTGGGACCATGTTGAATTATTCACAGCTCCAATCGGGGAAGGCAGAGGGACCCCTCTTCTGAGTGTAACTGATAGCTACTCATTGATTTTTTTTCCCCCTTCATGACCCCTAGATGAGAACCTAGTTTAAAAAACAAAAAAACAGAAGAAAATCTAAATATCTTCTTAAGTCTGAGATTTTGAAAAATCAGTGAATTCAGAGAATTTGGGAATTGTGTTTCTATTGACATTTCTTTTCTCAAGAATAGTTTCAATACCTTGAACTCAATTAGAAAAGAAAAAAGCAAAGACCTTGGTATAGCTAAATTTATTTAAATATAATACATGTATGAAAAATAATTTTTAGGGATTAATGATCATGATCAAAGTGGTCTTGTTTAATAACAGAATAAAAAGGATTGCTAGCCCTAAGACCTATTCCAAAAAAGATACATGGTACATGCATTTATTAGATGCCTAAGGTGAATTAGCTTTTAATGTTTTACACACACACACACACACACACACACACACAGAGCCCTCATTTCTTTGTATGGAATGAGAAATGTAAGCTCAAGAAAAATATAGTTAGTACTTCCCTACACTTCAAGGAAAGCTTGCTTTCTAGGATTTATCCCATTTTCCACACCCATAGCTAGTGCTGACAAATGTTGTCCTTGGAGATAAGGACAGCCACTGTGCTCCTCTAGGGAGTGGGTTTAGCAAACAGCCACAGAAGCTTATTCAGACCTTGTCCACACTCCTCAGAATCTCAGCTCTCTCCCCAGAACATTTATACAAGTGCACCCACTTCCTTAGCAGGTGGCCACACCTCCTTATTTTATCAAGTCTCATATATTCACATATATTCTCATATATTGAGAATCTAGCCCAGACCCATTATCTCAGAGAAGGCTCCTCAGAGTCCAGACTCAGCTCATCTCCATCTATCCCATATCTGGCTGGCAGATGCACTTCCTATGGTCTCATAAAGTTGTGACGCTCATACTACACAGCTCTTGCATGAGTTATTTAACCTCTGTTAGTCTCAGCTTTCTCCTTTGTTGAACAGATATAATAATATGCACCTTGTAGTACAGTTGGGATTTAAATGGATAACAAATGGCAGAGACTTGGCACAGCCCCTGCACATGCTAAGCAGTCAATAAACAGCTATTACTACATGTGAATGCAAGCTCCATACGGACAGGGATTGTTGCCTGTTCTACTCAGTGCTTAGCACAGTGCCTGGTGAATGACAGAAACTCAATAAACTTTACTTGAGTAGATCACTGGAGTATTTTAGGTCAATTTAAATGCCAATATTCCTGGTCTTTCATCTAAGCTGAGATATTAATTTCCTCCTCCGAATGCTCCCAAATGTTTTTGTTTCCCACGACCTGTTGAATGAGCCTTTGCCATCCTGAGTTTGCATGCCCGCTCTGTGTTCACTAGAAGACTATGGCTCCCTGAAGGTGTCGCTCTCACCACCTAACTCCAATGCCAGTCACATGGCAGACCCTCAGTCTACACTGGGAGTGAAGGACTGGCCCTACAAGGTAATTTCAAGAACAATCAAAGATGTCTCCTCATTAACCAGATTGCAGGACTCTGACTAGGAATTGTAAACACTCAGAATCCTGGCCTCTCTCCTATAAGTTAATAAGGAACCAGAGGCGGGCTAGTAATTTTTAAAATTGCATGTTTCTGTTTGTTCTTCCAAGTGAAACTTTAGCTGTGTTTCAAACCTTACCCAAAAACCAGAGGTCTCTACTCTTTCTGATGCTAAGTAATTTTTACTTCCTGGAAATGAAAAGATCCATTGAGGGTGAGAACTGATAGCAACATAAGATGGGGTGGTGGTATGTGGGATTCAGGTGACAGGGACAAAACCAGACTGGAAAAGGGGCTGTGGAAGGGGATGTTGGTAAGAAGTTACCTACTGGGGCTTGGTGTGGGTTGGCATTGTCCTTCACACTCATGAACAACCACCTGAAGGGACAGTTCCTTCCTTTTCCCTCACCTCTTCCCCCAAGAGGATGTGCCCATGAGCTTTGGGGAGAAGGTAACAGTTGTGTTTCCTAGTCTCCTTGGCAACTATACAGCATCTAGAAGCTCCAGGAGTAGGTGGTTGGATGGGGGAGCATATTGGACACGGATGCCAATGTCAGTCAAATGTATCCCTGCCACACCTGTATTTAGCAGGCTCTCAGCTTGAGAAGCTTACACACACACCACACACCTCTGACTGCTCATTTCTAATTTGGTGCCAGGTGCCCAAGAAAACAGCCTCAGGGAAATGTGGCATAATTAGTTTACCAAAGTAAACTGAGGCTGAGGCCTATGACTGCAGAATCCCTAGTACCAAAGACACTGATGTCCCTTAGTTGGGTTTCTGGATTTCACACAAGCCTACACAGGACACATCAAGGGGCATACATTAATTTTGTATCAGCAGCTGACTATGGGCTGAGAACAAGGACAGGGGAATCTGAGCTTTCTTCATGGGAGTTGAGAGTATCAGATTTAGGGGATCCAGCCTAAAAATGACAGATGTAGCCAGAGGAGGAATGGCAAGTCCATTCAAAAGCAAAGTTACCTAGAAAGTAGAAAGATGTAAGATCTCCAGCTTTGAAATGAATTCCATTCCAAAATCTCATTTGTAAGCCAGTTATTTAGAATTCAGAACCCATTTCCAGAGAAGTCATGTCTGTTATAAATGATGATTGGGTTTCTAGGCTAGTTCACAAAAACCTATTTAACTCATAATGTAGATAAAATACTATATATTTGCAATGAAAAGCAATAGGGAAAAAATGCTGTTGTGATACCAGTAATTAAATGAAAAAGGAAAACAAAGAAGTAGAAAATAAATAGCTTTCTTTCATTTCTTTTGAACAAAGAGGTTCTTCATTTGCTTTACAGCCTGTGGTGGAGGAGGGGAGGATAGAGCAGGACAGTCCTTTGGCAGAAAAGAAAGGCAGTAGCCTGCTCATAAGACATGGGTAGGGCTCCCTGGAGTAAGAAAAGGGCATGAATTTTGCAATCACAATGGTTTGGGTTGTAGTTCCATCTCTATCACTTACTGTAACTTTGGGGAAGGTACAAATCTCTTGTCTCAGTTACCTCAGTGGCAACCTCAACTGATTGCATCAGACAAATGCCCACCTAATAGGCATGATCATGCACCATTCATACCTCCTTTCAAGGAAAGACTTATTGCCCAGGTTCTGGGAGGGATGTCAGCCTTCAGTAGTCAGCCCCTTTAGAGACAGCTCAGATACAGAAAGCCACACACCAAGATCCTAACTTCTGGTGCCCACATCTAAGAAGTGACTGACGTGAGAATACAAAAACCCCGCTGCCACTTCAGCATAACTCAGAAAATTTTGAAGGGTCACTCTAGGACCTCCAAGAGATGTCATTGCACCAGCATCCCAGCCTGACTTCTCCCTCTGCCAAACCCTGCTTCTTCCCCGTCCCTTCTCAGACATGGGTCCCAAGAAACTGAACTACATCTGAGTCGGCTTCTCAGGAAACCCAGCCTGCAACAGCCTGACTCAGATTAGCCTCAGGTATATGATAAGACCTTCTTCCTGCTTCCTCTCTCTCTCCTTACATGCACAGAGTACAGATCAGCTAAAAAACCTAGTAACACCCCAGGTAGCTCTGGGATTGGGGCTGCTGGGAGCTCAAGGTCAGAGTGGCAAGCACAAATTTTGGGGACTCAAAAGAATGTGTACTCCTATCCCCTGATAATGACTAGGCATGTGGATTACCCACAAGGCTTTGTTTTTAATGTATGAGTGTGTTCATGATCAAGAGTTTATAATTTGGAGATAGAATCTATATAAGAAATACGAGGATTGCTTGTTTGGAACTGCTCTGTCCAATATTCAAATTTAGATTTAAATTAATTTATAAATAAATTTTGAAATTCAGTTCTTTGGTTGAACTGGTATATTTCAAGTGTCCAATAGCCACAGTGGCGTGTGGCTACCACGTTGGGCAGTATAGATTTATAAAACTTTTCCATCATTACAGGAAACTCAATTGGACAGCGCTTGTTGGAATGTTGAATTGTAATAGATCTAAGGTTTGAATTGTATTCTATACCAGTCTTCCATGGAAGGTTCCTCTGATAGATATACATGGTATAGAATACAATTCAAACCTTAGATCTATTACAACTTAGCATTCCAACAAGCGCTGTCCAATTGAGTTTCCTGTAATGATGGAAAAGTTTTATAAATCTATACTATACTGCCCAATATGGTAGCCACAAGACGAACACCACTAGGTTGTGGTTCCTCCACTGCGCACACACACACACACACAGAGAGAGAGAAAGAGAGAGAGAGAGAGAGAGAGAGAGAGAGAGAGAGAGAGATCTAGCTCTATGTACACAACACTGAATTCCAAGACTGAATTTCATGGAGAACCACATCGGCCAAGCCAGGATGACCCAGAACCATGCAAGTCTCTTGGCTTACTATGACCTCCAAGCTTAAACCAGAGCTAAATATCAGGGAAAGACAAAGAAAACTGAAAATAGCAGAGAACATCAGTCCCAAAGCTTAAGTAAGGAAGGGAGTCACCTGATGAAGCCCTTACCATGTTCCCCAAACATTTTGGCTCTGTCTGATAACTCTAACTCCATAATCCAATCTGTGCCCACAGCCAGCACCAGCACTAAGGCAAAGAGGTAAAAATATGAATGGAGCACCTTTTGCTCCAATGTAGTGACATCACCTCCACCCTAACAGCAGCCCTTGTCCTCTTCCTGGGCCCTCCTTTTTCTATTCGCTCAATGTTTGTGCAGCATTCTCCTTTGGGATATGAGTTTCACAAAAAGAAGAGGGCCTGATCATAGAAAATATTGGAGACCAAAGCCTTTCTGGAAAGCAGATCTGAACTGGGACAGTTAAGAGGAGTCTTTCAGCATTCTCCCCCAATAATTTCCATACAAATGTATTCACATTGTATTTCTCGTCAAAGCTCTGACATGTTATTTTAGACATAGAGTACATAAATTTGCATAATTTTCCAGAGACTCTGTGATTGTCTAAACTGCATTCCTTTTTTTTTTGAGTTGGAGTCTCACTCTGTCGCCCAGGCTGAAGTGTAGTGACACTCTCACAGTCACCGCAGCCTCAACCTGTTGGGCTCAGGTGATCCTTCTGCCTCAGCTTTCTAAGTAGTTGGAACCACAGGTGTCTGCCACCACACTCAGATTTTTTTTTTTTATTTATTGTAGAGATGAGGTCTCACCAAGTTGCTCAGGTTGGTCTCGGGCCCCTGGGCTCAGACAATTCTCTCACCTCGGTCTCCCAAAGCACTACCATTACAGGCTAGAGCCACCATGCTGGGCCTAAACTGCACTCTTATTGGACACAATTGATAAATTAGAGAGCTGCTTCTGCTGCTGCTACCACACTAAAGATCTCAGACCCTGATGAGATCTGAAACACCTTTTGTAATATGCCACACTGTTGCCAGCAAATAATACTATCAGCCACTTTCCTCTCTCACAAGGTGAAGCACTTGTGCAAATTTCCATCACACGCAAATTTCCAGCAAACCCACAACAGACTTACCAATGTGTACAAACACATACAAGGCCAACTCCCCTGCATGGCATCAAACAGAAAGTCTTTAAGTCAGTAAAATGTCATTTTAGAGTTGGTCCTTCCGGGTCCCATGGGGTCCTCAGTGCCTAGAATAGCTTTTATCTTCCAATAGTAATATCACCTCGTGTTGGTTGGGATCAGACATTACAGAGTTACTGAGAGAGTATATACAAATCATTTGATCTAATTTAGGTTTTATATTAATTCTCAGGGCAGGTATTACTATCTCTTTTACAAATAAGTGTACTGGGTTCCAAACACGTAAATAGTTTCCCCAGGGTTTTATACCTAGTTGCAGAGCTGGAACTCGATCCAACATTCCCTGGATTCAGTGGAGCTTGAAGTCTATTTCTGAGTGAAGGAGTATATCAGAGACACAAGCTAGAGATCTGAGGTTAGATATTAGAAGAATTCTCTCAGCTAACACACACAGTAAGGCAAGGAAATCCACCTCATCTTTTTCACGATGTTTAATTCAACTAACAGCAAGAACTACGGAAGGAAAGTAAATTACCAAAGCTATAACCAAATAGAAACAGTTAACAAACAACACACAAATGCAAGTCCTGCTTCTGTGAGAGGTTGTGCCAATTGCAATATTCCATCTCCTAGCTCTTTCCCCAAGCCCACCCATGCTCTCTCCTGCCCCGACTCTTCTCTGACCTCTACAGTTCACACCAATGCCCCCCAGGCCAAGAGTTCTCATACTTTAATGTGTTTTTTAAAATCACATAGATTCCTGGATCCCACTTCTAGAGATTCTGGCTCAGTAGGTTTCTGCTGAGCTCAAGAACTTGCATTTCCAACAAGTCCCCAGATGGTACTGATGCTGATGGACCATGAACCACATTTAGGATGCAGAGATCTCGATTCTGGTAGGATCTTCACCAACAACATAGAACATGGTTACTTTTTCTATTACACCATCCTGGTTCCCAGCCACCTCCCCAAGGCCTCCCCATAGTCCCACCCATCATCAGAGCCCCACCTCCAAAACCCAGGACCAATGTCAATCACAGTTGGTGAGTGGTGCTATGACTAATGGTCTCCCATTTGTTCTGGACAGAGCACTCCTGCCCCAGGTGCTTCGGTTCTTATAAATGGGCTTCTCGTTGGCCACTGCTCTCTATTTATTATTTGAATTCCCTACTACTCCAGATTTCTTGTAGAGCTGAGGCATTTCTTTCTTGGCTAAGTCAGCTCCCTGGGAAAGGACTCATTCAGTCCTAAACCCCAAAGTAGCACCTATAGTACTCATACCTGCTGACCCAATTTCTCAATGCAGGTATCTGCCTTCAGTGACATCGCGTCTCACCTAACCCAGATACCCATTGCAAAGTTGTCCATGCTGTCTGGATCACTCAGCTCCTAGTCTTGTTCCTCCTCCTCCTCACTGCAGCAGCTCGTCTGGATGCTGAGCTTAGATTTGCCTTAACTGTTGGAGAGAGGGATCATCTGCCACGCTGAGCTCCCTTTTCAGCACCTAGACCTGGGACAGCTCCCCTAGAGGGCCAAGAAGAGCCAGATCCTAGCTGATGTTCACTTTTCCCTTGTTGTAAAAAACAGGCCAAACCTCTGTGATGAGGTAGTTTTGTCTTATATTTTGCTGTTTCTCCCTGCAGTGAATTTTTGCTGCTTTAAGTATGGAAGCTAGGACCCATGAGGTGTACACGACTGCAGCATTAGCTGCACTCTCCGGGTAGTCAGTAAACATGAAGCAACAAGCAGTTTGAGCCCTTACCTGGTTGGCACTTGAAAATTTCCAATTTGGAAAGCAGAATACCTTTTACTATCCCCTCCAGTGCCCAACATGGGGGTTCCCACAGAATAGGCCACTCCATGACTACTGAATGAGTAAATGAGCAAATGGATAAAGGCGGCAACAGGGTTGTGCCCAGTTCTCCTTTGTGGTGTCTGTGTCAGTGTGCTGAGCCAGAAGAAAACCACTTCCAATCTGTGGGAGCTGAGAGAATGCCTCCAGGCCAGATTTTCGACTAATTCCCAGCAAAAATTGGACCTGCACATTCAGATGAATTGTGGCGTGAAGACTACAATTGCACAAGCACAGTAGTTCAGGTTTTGTTCAGGAGGTGGATGTCTTTAACAGAAAAGACCGTACTGTACTCCACCTACCCCTGCTCCAAGCCTCCTCCCTTCTCTCCCTGCAAGGCCATCTCAAAAGTAAACTGTCCCTCTTGACAACTCCATTTCCATCACTGACCCCCAGCCTGGTCAGCTATCTAAGTAGGTGAAATCAACAGCTGCATATATGTGAATGATTTTAAAGCATCTCCATTTTCACCTGTAATGCCCTTGCCATCCTTCCATAGGGTAGGTCTCCTGAAAAAGTAAAAATGGTATCCAGGGAAGGAAATCCAAAAACACCTTAACCCCTTAGCTCAAGCATGTTCATCAAATCAGTAAGCCTGATCTCCAGCAGAACCTGAGGGAGTGGGACAAAGAGGAGGTAAGTTTTGATGGCAGAAAAACTGTGAAGGAAATGTCCCAGCATGAGTTACTGCTGCAAGAGCAGGTCTCAGTGCAATATCACATTAAGGGGCTTGTGCTCTCTGCCCAGCTTGCTGCAAAAATACCACTGGAGCTATAGGAAGACAGGCACAGGGCAGTAGGTATCTGAAAGGTTTACAGTGTTTCCTGCAGGGGCTGGGTGGGTGAAGGCAGAGACATGAAATGGTTTGTAAAAAGCAAAAACATTAGGATACAAGGCAACATGTGATGATACCCTGTGGGTTGAGTTTCTGTGCTACCAAGCACTCCTAGTTCTGAGGATGGTTTCTTGCTAGCAATGACCCCCATGGATGCCAGTCTTGCAAGTGAGAGGCAGCGCACAACAGATTGCCCACAGTAAGAGCCTCATACTGGCTGAGTTCCGAAGAGGATGCAGGAGAAGGAAAATGACTGACACTGCAGGGAACCTGAGTTTCTAATGACTGGGATGTTTACCTCATTAGGCTGATTTGCATAATATCAGCCAAAAACAAGAAGAAAAAAAGTAGCTAGGAGGGAGCCCACTGGAGTTCAAGACCTGGATTCTGAGTCCTGATCCTCAGACTCCTCCAAGGTCTGAGACAGGACCACTAGGCAGACCCTCCCCACTAGCTTGGTTACCTTATCTGCAAAGGAGCCTTAACGATGCAGACTGGGTCTAGGAGGAACCCGGAGTCACTCTCTCTGGAGCATTACAGTTGATGGGAACAAGAGGGGCTTAGTGCTACTATAATTACTATTAGTTTCATCCCAAGCCCTTTGGTCTGCAGCATTCATCTTGTGGAACAAGGGATCAGGAACCAGGCAACTCCTGGGCTAGGGAGGATAGAGAGGTCTAAACGAGAAAAAGTCCAGAGGCTGGGCTAGGACCTACAGGTGGGGAGGGGCAAGGAGACATCTTGAACCCAAAAGGTGGGCAGGACCTGGCATGGCTGGAAGGAGCCTAGATAGCACCAGGGAGACTAGGGTAAGAGGCAGGACCTTCTAATTCTGGAAGGAAAGGAAGAGGCAGAAGAGGGCATGGGAGAGGCCAGATAAGGGGGATAGGCAGGTAAGGCTTGCCCAAGCAGAATAAGGTAAGAGTTCTGCACCAACATCCACACTCAAACAGCAGGACACACTGGGCTTCTTCTCACACACCAGGCCAGGATCAGGGCTGTTCACGTAAGACTAACAAGGGTGAGAGATCAAGAGCATCAGGGATAAGGAATCAATGTGTCACTCAGGCGCCTGTAGTAGGCAAGACCATTCTAGATTTTTTTTGTCCCTCTTAGTGGTGGGTTCACTAAAATGTCTGTGCTTATCCAGGAAAGTCTCGATCTCATCTCTGCCTGCCTCTCTTCCCTCCTGCCCAACTGTCCCCGCTTTTCTCTTCTCCTCTCTTCTCCCTCCCTCCTACAGACAGGTTCAACTGTCCCTGCATGCCCTAAACCCTACTTCAGGGTGGCCCCCAGCACTGATGTTCACTGCCCTATGGGCGCACTGATCCACTGCGTGAGGAAAGGCACCAGGCCCCCATGCTGTAGAAGCGGCACCTGCCCTGCCTGGTCCCCATGATTGCTCAGTTTGCCTGAGGCAACAGCTGCAGGGTCACCATGTGGGCTTGGATCTGTGTGTCCTTTTGGGGGTGGGGGGGGCAGGGAAGTTGAGAAGAGGAAATCATCTCTCCTTCCCTTCCTGGCTATTTGGAAATGTGCCCTGTGACCATCTAATCTAATTAGTTGAAGCCTCAGTCTTGACAGGAGAAGGCTTCAAAAAAAAATACTCTAGCTTTCTTGGCTCCCAGCCTCTTGAAAGATAACGGAGAGGATCTGATTGCAGGAAAGTGGAATCCCAGTTCCCCCTGATTCTCACTGCCAGGGGCAATCAACTGTGAGTTAAAACCTCCATCTTGAAAATGCCAAGCGGAAGGAGAAAATCTGAGCTCACAAACACGGTGACTCTGAGTCTCAAGGATCTGACCCTGAGGGAACCCTTAGAATAGCTGCCCACAGAGACCCTGCCCATTAGATCTAGAAATCAGGGAGAGAAGAAGGGCCATCTTTCTCACATCTTTCAAAGGGTGCCTGTCCTGGGACCTCAGGCAGGATCTGCCATAGTGGCCCCCTGCCAGCCTCCCTAGGGTCCTTGCATGGTACAGAGCAAGACCCAGCTCCATGCCATCCCACTTTCTTTTTGCAGAAGCACTCAACCTCTTAGAGACAGGATCTTCACTGATGTTGCTTTCTCAGCCTTCTTCCTCTGCCAGAGCCCACCCTGGCTGCCCAGTTCCTATTACAGATCACTAGGCTTCCAACCACCATCTCCCCTTGCCTTGCCACTGGGCAGGTGTCCAGGATCCTGGATGTGTGGAAAGGCTGTGTGCCTGCCAAAGGGAGAACAAAGGCAGAGCCACTCGGGATGACCTCAGGGGGTTTTGGAGGTTGCACAAGGACACCAAATTCTCCAAACAAGCGCTGCCACCACAGATGAAACTGCGGACTATGAAAAGCCGGCGGGGACATATTCTAGTGAGAGGAGGAAGCAGCACCATTTAAAATGCTGCTGCTCCCCTTGACCATGTTAATCGGATTTTGTCATATTCGAAACATGAAACCAGACAACCTGTCGGGGAGCAACATAAGCCAAGTTCATCTTCTGCGGCTGCCTGTCTCCTCCTCACTGGTCAGTGACACTCGCCTGTCCTGCTCCACCCTAGAGGTAGCCAGATGATCTAGGTCAGCAGTACAGCACATCCTCAAGAACCATGAAGCCACAGAGACAGGACAAATCCTGTACTCCCTCACTCTGCCCTGCCTCTCCACCTACCCAGGGCCACTGAAACCTCAAAGGGGGACAGTGGGAGGGTAGAAAAGCAGGGAGTCCACCCCAGGTGGACAGCCTGGCTAGGTGGGCCGAGGACACATTTCCCAGCTCCAGAAGGAGCTCTACCTTCTCCCAGGGTAGGAAGGAGAAGCAGCACGGAACCCCACCAGCAATCACCAACCCAGCCAGAGTCAGAACCTGGTCACAACTCAGCATTCACACAAAGAGCTCTTCTCTTCTCCCACCACTCGCCCACATCCCAACTCCCAACTCCACACACACACAGGTTGGATCATCTGGCCTTTACTCCCTATACAATTATGACCTCTTTACAGTTGGACATTCAAGTCTAGTCACCTGACCATATAAGGTGCCTGAGCTCCCAGTCCAGCAGCTAAGCCTCCCATTGGTAAGGTTAACTTTTCAAAAACCACAATGTAGTTTTAAACCAAATGGCTTTTTCCTACTTGAAAATTGTCTTCTATATCAGTGGTTGATGATCAAACCACATGTAAGTTTCTGATGAAAAGTATAGAATCCAATTTAACTAAATCCAAATATTTGCTAGAAGTGTATTTCCTTTGGCAAAAAGTATATACTGAGAAAAATTATAGAATGAAATAAACTGTAGAATGAAATAAATTTTAGAATGAAAGAGATTATGATCAAATTGTAAAATGATAACCAAACAAATGATCTCACTTAGAGTATTAAGAAGTACACTATGGAATACTATTCAGTTACCAAAAACAGTGAAATAATGTCTTTTGCAGCAACTTGGATGGAACTGGAGAACATCATCCTAAGCAAACTAACTCAGGAACAGAAAACCAAACACTGCATGTTCTCACTTATAAGTGAGAGCTAAACCAAAAATATGCAAAGACATAGAGAAGGGTATAATGGACACTGGAGACTCAGAAGGGGCGGGTGAAGGGACAAAAAAAATCACCTATTGGGTACAATGTGAACAAGTGGGGGGGAGGGTGGGTACTCTGAAAGCCCAGACCAAAAACTATTTGTATCCCCCAAAGGTAATGTAATTTTAAAAAATTAAAATTAAAATAAATAAAGAGTATAGGACTCTCAAACTAATAAAGAAATCAAGTCTGATTTTTTTTCTAGCACTTGATCACAGGACTTTGCTAATCTTTAAGCGTTTTTGCTTTATTTCAAAGGAGACTACTTTCCACCTAATGTCATCAATATCTGATCTCTGAAAATTAAAGTGGACATTTCATGTGTTTCCCTGTCTTGCCAGCATTCCCTTTTACACTTAGTACCAACTTCAACTGTGACAGATGCTCACCTGCCCTCTGACTAAAAATAGCTGTCATGGATGTCAAAAATGGCAAATGTTCTCTCTCTCTGCTTAACAGCCCATTAGGCGACTTTGTGAAAAAGGCAGATGAATCCCTCACCAAAGAGTAGCCTCCGCTTTACCCGACACCAGGTGCTCGAGACCTTTTCATATATCAATCGTTGAGATGGCTTTTATCAGTTAAAAATAGAGCTGTTAGCACCCCAATTCACAGCATATGCTGCACACTGGATTTTGCAGAGCCAAACAGCACTACAGTTTGAGAATAAGAGACTGGAGACATGCAGAGCTCAAAGAAGACCCCACAAACCTTGGCATTATCCTATCCTCTCTGTCTTTGCTGATGCCATGTGACATGTTTCCAATGATGCCTCCCTGGGTAATCTCTTTGAACTCCAGGTATCTACAGTGTGTACAGTCAAAAGAGTTCTACCAGGTTTCCCTTGAAGTGTATCTGTGCAATTTACAGTAAAAAGTTGTCACAAACTAACTTAATTGCTTAAAGCAATTCTATTATATTGTAATTATCACATTGCATTGTAACTACTTGCTTTGTGAATGTCTCTCTCCATCCCCTACCCTCCTTCACCCCCAGACATGAGCTCCTTAAAGAGGCCCCTGAGACCTCAGTATCCACAAGTGCCTCATACATAAAGAAATTTGGAAACTTTGGTTCAATTTTAATTCGAATGGAAGCTGCTATGTCAATAACTTAGTCCTTCTTAGATTCTGAATCCTATTATGATCTCCATAACTTTAGTTAGACTTAAGTGGTTAATCAACAGGACTTACCAATCTTGAACATCCCTTCTAGACTTCTAATAAGTGACTCTACTAAGTTAATGCATTGTGTGAAATAAGCAGTTATTGTCGTGTAGTCTATGTTTGGGTCCTTACATGTCTACTTCCAAAAAGAAATTAATAACCCTGATTACTTGTATAATTACTAGTGTAATCACTAAAGCAAATGTAACATTAAAATAAAATATGTGGAATGCCTAGCTCATATTTAGGAAGACTCTTTGAGCATTAGCTCTCTGTCCCCATGTGCTGATTAGTGTCTCTAGTAATGGATGAACTCATAGGGGCCATAGTCCGGTTAGTACCGTTCCAGCTGTTGGCACCTGCTCCATCATTTCAGACCAGGGTCATTTAATGACAGTCATCTGGACACCCAGGCACATTTTTCTTGAAGCCAATGAATGATTGTTCTGTTCAGTTTCATTTTACTTGTCCTTCTTACCACCCTAACCCCCATCCCAAGCTGTGTTTGTTTAACTAAAGCCAAACCAAAAAGTGAAATACATCCGGTGGGCCCAACACATACAAAAGACAATTAGACAACAGTAAAGAGAAGAGAGATGTTTCGGCCTGAAGAGTCACCTTCTTCAAAGTTTACTAAACAAGGACTCCTTATCATAGTATCAGGAAATGGCAAAACAGCCCTCTTTCACATAAACATAAACTGAACCTTAACTTTAACATTAGGTGAGAAAAGGTGGAATAAAATGCATGACAAATTTTCCAGAGGCAGCACAGAGTTTACTGACAGTAAGACTATGTCACATGAGGAATTGTCCCTCCAAGAAAGGAGCACTCTCCTGCCATAGAAGGCAGTGTGTCCCCATGGAGCAGAAGAATAAAAATAGACAACAGCTTGCTCATTAAGTCACCCTCTGGTTGTCATTTAAGTCACTGAGGCTCACTGACCGACAAATTCCCTAACTAATGGACACAGAACCAGGGTCCCAAAACCTATCATTTGAAGGTAAACAGAGGCATGTAGGTTGAGGCGAGATCCCACCCCTTAGTGACCCACCCAGGTGCAACTCTCCAGTGCCTACCACCACCAGCAGGGCTCACCCTTTACAACCCGAGGGACAAAGAGGTGACCACAATAATATAGAGCGGTTAGCACCCCAATTCACAGCATATGCTGCATAAGCAATCTGGAGATATGCTAGAGTTAAGTCCCAGGAGTTGGTCAGTGAGGTAGGTGAAATTCTTAAATGCCTACCAGAGTAGTGAAATAAGATAAGTGTCTAACAGCTAGTTGTGTTTTGGATTTTTTTTTTTTAGTTCTAGAAGCAAACTCCCCACATCTATAATGTAATCAAAATCAACTGAGGCAGTTCTGACCGAAGATCTTGGTACTTTACACAATCACCACAATGTTCTGAGACTGTCCACAGATCTCAGAAGGTGGCACATCCAATCCTCCAGGCCTCCAAAGTGACTTCACAGCACAGTCACAGTCAATAAGATGCTGTTCTACTTACGCAGGGCGTGCCACTCGTCCTGACGGATGGTCTTCGTGATGTTGAAAGTGAGATTCCTGGGGATGGTGGCTGAGGAGTAGTGGTATTTGATGTACGTGCACCGCTCAATTTCTCCTGGAAAAGAGAGACCGAAAATCAAATGTTAACGAGGCAGTAACCACATCTGGAGTGGTTCTGAGAGCCACTGTTCTGTCCTAGAGAAAGGGACTTGTTTCATATTGGGCCTGGTGACAACTACAGTTTATACAAGGCAATGACTTTGACTCAAAAAGAGCAAGAGAGTAGAACTATAATTAAGCAGTATTGATTTAGGTTTTAAAAAATACAGCTCTAGAATCACACAAAGGTGGGAAGAGTCAAAGTTCAGGCTAAGAGGAGCTTGCTAAGAAAGTCATACCCATGTTTGTCTAATCTTCTCGACTTTCAAGTCAATAGAGGAAGGTTGGCATCGAAAGATGTTCGCAGTTTCCACCCAGGGACCATTAGAGAGAAGGCTTCCACCTTAATGATGTCATTTGTGCTTTGAACACACCCAGTATTCTGGAATGGTAAAGGGGCAGGAGAGCTCTTCCCTTTTATGTCTCTCCTTCCAATCTCACCCCTGGACACCAAACACTCAGATCAGTCTGTGTGTCTTTGAACCAGTTTCTTTTAAGGTTTTTTTTTTTTAGACAAAAGTATGATTCCTTAACCAACTCAACACCTGTTCCAGTAAGACCTCTACAATCAGTTGCTATGAATCAAAGCATGCTTTGCTAGTCAAATTACCAAGATGTTTCTAGATCTGAGAACAGAAATTCTCAAAGTGTGGTCCCAGGACCAGCAGTATCAGCATCCTATGAGAACTTGCTAGAAATGCAGCTTCTTAGGTCCAACCTACTAAATCAAACCCGGAGGTAGAACTTGGCAATCTGAATTTGAATAAGTTCTCCAGGTGATTCTATTGCAAGCTTAAGTTTGAGAACTGCTGCCTTACAGAAACTAATAGAATTACTAGTGTATTAATTCATAAATCCACCATGTTTGCAAATTCCAAAAAGAAGGCCTGACTGGGAGCTCTTCCCTTGTTACTTTTGGTCTCCTGTAGTCATTTCTATCGACGCTTGTTCATCTGGGGGATATTAAAACTCGGTGTCAGGGCATTGTGAAGAGTCAGGAAAGGGGTGATTTTTAAAGGTTAGGGGTTTTGAAATTTGGTTTTGCACCTGAATGGATTTTGATGGTAATCCATTTTGCACCCCACTGATTTTCAATTTATAACTGGTGGCACCTGATTGAATTGTTTGACCCCTGGCCCACTGTCAGTAGGGAACCTGGAATTGGTGAAGTCCAATAATTTAGACAGTGCCTCATGAAACCGATGCCTTATTGTAAATCATATCTGGACAGCTGCCCAGTTCCAGTTGATGGCAGATACTTCTCCAATAGGACAGACACTATCCAAAGAGGCAAAGTTCTGGAAAAGGGTATGCACTTTTTTCTTGTATCTTCAGTTGATCAACTCATCTGCCTCTTGCTCCTTAGCCCACAAGCATCCTAAAGCCTCTCTCAAGTCCCCAGCATTCCCCCTGTGCACACTTTCTCCTTATACCTTCATCCCATCATCCTCCTCCCTTAGCTTGCAAAACTTGATGGAAAAGGAGTCTACCAGACAGTCTCCACTTCCTCCACTCACATTCACATCTCAAATACCACACACTCTAACTCCCGTAACAATTTCCATTAACAGCATCATCTCCCATTCTGGTCTACACCATCATGAATCAATCCAACAGTCATCCCCGCCTCTTCCCTACTGATACCCCTCCTTCCTGACACACACCTGATCACAAATTCTGCCAGTTCTACTTCAGAAATGTGCCTGGAGCCCAGTCCTTCCCTCTGCTGCCCCTCCCTATATAGTAGTTTTCCTAATACAATGACCTATCTCAACAAACAACCATATTTATTGAAGACCTACTAGACAGGAGGAACTTGCCAGGTTCTTTGTAGACCAGGGGTTTCCAACTCTACTTATGTCCAACACACACTGAAGATGTTCGTGAGGCACCTGGGTGAACAGATGAGGCTGCCCCAGGCTATGTCCAGGCTCCCCGAGGGCTGAAGGAACCAGCATTTCCAACAAACCCAGAACCTGCTCACCAGTTCTGTATTTGTTCCACCAGTGGGAAACTCAGTTATGGACATTGTCTCATTTAATCCACTCTACAACCCAATTAAGTAGGCATTGTTATTACCTGTTTTGCAAATGAGAAAGTAGAGCCTCAAGAACATTAAGTGATTTACCCAAGGAAGTAGCCTCCACCAGGCCACCCTCCCATGTGGAGTATATGCCATGCAGGAAAAAATGTGACTAACTGGTATGCTGCTCACAGGTCTCTATGATGCTCTTTACACACAGGATAAGGCCCACACTCCTCAGGCACAAAGCCCCAGCCTCCACCTCAGGTCCCCTCAAGTCTCAGGCTCCTCACACCTTAGGCTCCAGTCAGGTGAATTTTCCTGCCTTGCCTCGAATATGCCACATCCATTCTTGACTCCGCATCTGTTCTCCCACCTGCATTTCTTCCTCTGACAAACACCTACTCATCCTAACAGGTGGCTCAAGTGGCAGCTCCTCAGCACAGCCCTTCCTGCATCTAGGACTGCCCCCCGCAGGGTGGGTTCCACAATGGCTTCCCTTATCCCTTCCCTGCTCCCCTGTGCTTCTGTCTTTCCTGAGCAAACACACCACTTCACTGTGATTTATCTGTTTACACGTCTCACTCCCCCACTAGATTATGAGTTTCTCAAGGGCAGTGATGTTGTCTTATTCATTCCTCTTTATCTCCCCAGCCCCTAACACAAGGTAAGCACCAAAAACATGTGCTTTAAGAAAGGAAATGAATAATATGAGGTGTCCTTTGTAAGGCCACAGCAAAGAATCCAACTGCTTTTATTACATGCAAGGAATTAAAAGGCAAATGAGAATGTAATGAATTAAAGGAGGTGATTGTTGCAAAACTCTGTGAGTCTACAACTAACACATCTTTCCTGCCTGGACAATATAAGGAGAGACTTATCAACCACGCGAGGCAGAAGAAAACCGCATATGATCACAGAACAGTGTCTTACTCTAGGTGGCAAATGTAATCCTAGGGGCAACTAGGTCAGTGGTTTTTGGAGGGGAAAGAGAAAGAAAAGAAAGAGGAGAGGAAACTATAAAAGGTCAAAAGTTGTAACAAGAATACCATCGGCAAATATCATCATGCCTTGGACACGTGCTGTTGGGCAGGTTGTGGCCTGCACAAGGGCACTTCCCAAGAGATACTTGGATGCTGAAATCCAGCTGCTGACCAAGCCTTGCACCCTGGTAGGGTGTTTGTGGCTGCCTCTGCCAGAAGGGCTGTTTTTGTCTGATTTGTACAACAGTGCTGTATGAGATAGCAGCAGCAGTCCTACCTGCAATCATTTTAAGATACAATAAAACACTCTCAGACCCAGATTTCACTGGGGACGGCCAGAATGGTGACGCACTCATGTCTGAGGAAAGCACCTGACTTCTCAGCTAAAGTCAAATTCTCTCAGCCCCAACACAAACTCAACAAGTTGCCCCAGGTTGCAGGCAGTCTGGAGTCAGCTCACTTAGCCTCTCCCAGCCCCAGCCCACCCAACCAGGGAGGGGAAAGCCACTTGACACTCAGGAAGAGCAAGAAGCCAACCAATAGGCACTGCAGGTGACTGGCCAGGGAGCCCACCTAGAGCAATCAGAATAGCCCCACCAACGCCCTTGCTCTTCACTTTGCCTTGAGCATTGCAAACATCCTGTCTCTGACAGCAATTACATTTGAAAGATTCAAATATTGCCAAGAAAAAAGACAAAATATTTATCCATGTGTCTGCAGGTCCTGTCAGTGTGCTGGGCTTTTGTAAATACAGGCACCATCTGGGCATCAAAAACGTATGCCCATAAAGTGGGCTTCCTAATACAAACAGGTTTCCTGTAACAAACAGTTTAGAGGGGCTACCTGGAGGGCAGTGGAGAAGCCCGTGGCCTTACCTGGAAAGAAAGTTAAGTCCATCTTCACCAAACTCCTGCATGCCATCCCAGTCTCAATTCCCCCCTCAGGACCTCAGGAAGTCTCAGGTCAGGGAAGACTGGCCAGTGAGGCCTGAAGGGTAGCTCCCTCCTGTGGCCCCCTGAGACACCATAAACCTCAGGCATGCTCTGCCTTCTGAGCTGGTGTCCCTACTGCCTGCATGTCAGGGTCCCAGCAAGATACAGGTAAGACACACAAACAGGTACCTGAGGAGAGTTTCAAAAAAGGGCGATTTAACTCAACAGGTAAAAAAAATCCTATTATAAAAGAGGAAAAGGACTTGAACAGAAATTTCTCCAAAAACAACAGCATTCAAATGACCAACAGGAAAAGTTACTCAACAACACTAATTATCAGGGAAATGCAAATTGAAACCACAATGAAATACCACCTCACACCTGTCAAGATGGTTAGTTAAAAAAAAAAAAAAGTACCGGCAAGGAAGAGGAGAAATAAAATCCTCACACACTATTGGTAGGAAGGTAAATCAGTACAGTCACTATGGAACACAGTTTCGAGATTCCTCAAAAAATTAAAAATAGAACTACCATATGATCCAGCAATCCACTTCTGGGAATATATCCAAAACAATTGAAATCAGGATCTCAAAGAGATATCAACACTCCCATGTTCATTGCAGCATTATTCACAATAATGCCAAGATAGAGAAACACCTAAATGTCCATCCACAAATTAATGAATAAAGAAAATGTATATATACATACAACAAAACAGCATTTAGCTTTAAAAAAGAAAGGACTTTTGCCACATGTGGCAATGACACCATGAGTGAGCATAGAGGACATTATGCTAAGTGAAAGAAGCCGGGCAGAGAAGGGCAAATGCTGCATGATTCCACTCCTATAAGGAATCAAAAATAGTCAAACTCATAGAAGTGAGCGTAGAATGGTGGTTGCCAGAGCCTGGGAGATGGGGAAAATAATTAGTTGTTGCTCAACAGGTATACATTTTCAGTTGTACGAGATGAATAAGAGACCTGTTTAATAATACTATTATACAGGGGAGGGGAGGCACATAACATCAATAAGCGTACCTGATCTCAAACCAGGTGAAGTGAGGACCAAAGGGGGACCCAAACTTTACCTGTACGATGACCACTTATATACCTAATCCTGAAGTGTACCCCTCATATTTAAAATAAAAATTGTTTTCAAAAGTAAAGTTGAAAAAGAAAAGAAAAAACTTACAATTATACACTCAAAAATCTGTTAAGAGGATAGATCTTGTGTTAAACGTTCTTACAACAATAGCAACAAAAGGGGGGACAATTTACTAAGCTTAGCACAGGACATAAAGAGACCAGTGAAGGGTGGTACAAGGGACCTGGGGCTGGCAGCAGAAGGAGCTGGGGTTGTCACCAGAACCCAGCAAGGTGGCCATATGGAAGAGGGAATGCAGCTTTTGGCAGAGGGTCACAGCCAACCTGTGGCAAGATAACAGGGAAGAAATACCCAACCCTTAGGGCTGCCCCTTCAATCTCCCGGTTGCTCTCAGTAGCAGACTCCAAACTAGAAGCTGGAGGGCAGATCAGCCTGCAAGAGTCCAGAGCAGAGGCCAAAGGCAGAAGCTGGATTGGAGGTGCACACAGAGCATCCAGCTCATACCTCTTCTCTCTCTTTCCAATCTGCTTGCGTTTCCCTGCCCTCTCTCCCTTCCAAGCATATCACTCCAGCTTCCGCTTTAACCAATGCTGCACATTCTTTCTTTCCAAACCTCCATCTCTCAAAGTCTGAAGTGGCAACGGGTGATGTGGGAAAGTGAGATTGGGGAGAGACTGTTTCATTCCTTCTTCTCCATCTCAAGTCCTTAAAGACCCAAAGCTCACACCAAGTACTAAGTGTGGTTCCTGCACACAGTAAGTGCTAAATAAATATTTACTATTATTAGTATCCATTGGTGCCCTAGGACTACTCTAAGGGGATGTAAACACAGGAGCTCAGAAGTAATATGAATAAAATGCTTACATCATGCTAAAAACACAGACCTATGTCTACAGAGTACAAATTTCCACACAATACTCTCAGGAGGCTGGTGGAGCAAGAGCCCTGATGTATGCTGAACATGTAAAGAACAGACTGGGGGATTGGGGGGGTGCCAGAGATGGAGCAGAAACCTGCACACACTGACACTGAGTTCTGGAGTCTGGCCACACCCGCAGCAATACCTGCAGGCGGTTTTCCT
Source organism: Carlito syrichta (assembly GCF_000164805.1). Classification (NCBI taxonomy): domain Eukaryota; kingdom Metazoa; phylum Chordata; class Mammalia; order Primates; family Tarsiidae; genus Carlito; species Carlito syrichta. The sequence continues at coordinate 566,671 of NW_007107623.1, forward strand.
CTGGCTAGCATCAGCTATCAGCAATCCAAGGCTTCCTAAGTGCTTCTCAAAGGAGTTCATCACTCCAGGGAAATATGTATAAAGCAGGACCCTTCTCAGGCAGAGGAATTTTAGAGGCAGCGCTGGGACCCAACCTCATTCCTCTAAAATTACCTTCTCTACACAAGTGCCATAGCACTTTAAATCTCTCTTAGAGAGTCATTGTTTGGGGTCAAATATTGTACTCTTAGCTGTTTTTATATTTCTTTTAAATAAGTCTGAAGAGGTAGCCCTGAGTCACTAATGCCCAAGTGAATGAGATCCCAAAACCTCTTCCTACATGCCAGAGGGGCCCTCAGCCACAGAGGGCCCCAGAGAACAAAGATACTAAGAAGGGCACAAAGGAACCAAGGTAGCTCACAGGAGGTGGGCCTGGCGCTGCACTGCAGGAACTCCCCCATGCCTTACTTTATAAGTGGTGAAGTGGACTGGGTACGTGATGACCAAATGTTTCTAGGATAAAATGAGTTAAAGTGTAAAAGGTTTATCTATTTCAAGAGTTGAGGAGCGTTTAATGTACACTGTGACTCCCCAAAAAAAGGGACAGTTACAGCATACTGACTTTCCTAGATGCCTTTGACCCCGAATTCTTTTTGATTCAAGGACCAGTTTCTAGCATAGGACAGAGTTCGTGAACATCAAAAACACGTCCTTTGTTTACATCCCAGCCCCAGAGCCAGGCACAGCAAGAGGCACAGAGTAAGCCCTTGATATATATTTAAATAAATGAAAAAATATCAGACTCTGTTATTTGACCAAATGATCTACCAGGTAAATGGCAATGGCACCAAGTATCTGCTCCTCTCTGAAGCCTTGCCTGGGTAAAGGCAAAGTAACACCAGCGTTGAATGCCCACCAAGAGCTATCTGTGAGATGACTTGAAATGAGTCTGGACTCTGAGTAGAACTAGTGCCATCACCCTGGGTGCCCTGTACCACATCCCTCAGTCACCTTTGATTGTGATGCAGCTACAGTGGACACTCCTGGGCAAGCTGACAGTGCCCATGGCAAGCATCTACCAGGCCTCCCTGCCTCTGCTCCTCTCACAAGTCCACTGACCCACTCTGAGCAGCCTACAGGAGAGCTGGAGAGTTAGTACCAAGGGCAACCCTCAACAGAGGGACAGTTAGAGAGCAACCGCCCCATCCTTCAGAAGAATAATTATGAGGCGCCTTCTGCAATTGCTTGGAAGGCCCCCCTGGAATTGAACCTGATGCCCACAGCAGTAACTCCCTCCTCCCGGCCCTCTTCATTGGCGCCTCCTCCTCTCCTGTCTCTCCCGGCTCCTTTCTGCCTGTTTCCCCCAGGATCCCTGCCTCAGGGTCTACTTTTAGGAGGATCACAACTAAGAACAACTCAGAGAAGAATAGTGGACATGGTTTATACGTTTGAAAACAGTGTGGGTGTTAATAAGTAAAAGGAAGTGGTAAAGTTCAGGCTTGAGGTTGCTTTGAAGGGTCACAGAGGCACCTGCAGATGAGGCAGGCTTTCTCCTTCTTCTCAGTTTCCCATATTCCTTTCCTCTCTTGATATTTGCTCATCCTATAGTCATGCAGATAGACTACTGGACCACTTCTGAGAGTCTGTGTTTCCTTGGTCTTTTTTTTTTTTTTTTTGAGTCAGGGGACCACTCTGTTACCCAGGTTGGACTACAGTGGCATAATCACAGCTCATCACAGCCTTGACCTCCTGGACTCAGGCGATCCTTCTGTCTCAGCCTCCTGAGTAGGTGGAACTACAGGTGCATGCCACCCTACCCAGCTGATTTTTTTGTAGAGACGAGTTCTCAATTTGTTACCCAGGCTGGTCTTAAACTCCTGGGTTCAAGCAATCCTCCTGCTTCTGCCTTCCAAAGTGCTGGGATTACCATGCCCTGCCAGAGATCCTTTTTTTAAACAACAACAAAAAAATCGATTCAATGCCTACCACATGCCAGATGGTCATGTTATCCCAAGTCATCCTCAAAACTCCATGAGGAAAATATTATAGTACTATCCCTGTTTGACTAAATAGGGAGTATGGGCAGATGAAGGCCTTCCCCAAACCCATTGGGCCAGCAAAGAAAAAAGCCAGGATGCAGATTCCAGCCTCTAACCCCAGGTCTGGTGCCTTCCAGGGGAGCACAGCAGTTTCAGACACAGCTCTAAGGATCTACTGTTGGGTGGAAGATTTGTTGGGAATGAGGGTTATTTTTGTAGCCACCATTCCTGGTACTTGGAAGGAACTCGATACATCCATTGGTGAAGGAAGAAAGAAAGGGAAGAAGGACAGAGGAGGGAAGGAACACCACACATGTCTTGTATGTTGCTCTTCTTTCCACAATGCCCATGGCTGGATTGACCCAACCCACGTGGGGTCTCCAGAGACATACTCTGGCCTCTATCCCCCTTGGTGTCAGCCTTTGTGAGTTGCTGTCTGTCTCGCGCACCAGGCTGACAATTCTTAGTCTTTCTAGCCTCGAGCCTGGCTAGTCCTCTGTGCTTAATATACAGAAGATTAAATCAAAAGTAGAAAGAACACATGGAAAAAAATTGAAAGCCACCAACAACAAAAAAAGATAAAACCAGTTAAAGCTTTAAGGCTCGGGCTTCATCTCCTCTTTAAAGAGCATTTTCTCTAAAAAGAAAAAAAGTTAAAATTACATCTTAGCAGGGAGATGAAGTAGGGAGATTTTTCTCTAGCAGATTAGGAAGGTCACTTCTCAGATTTATTAGCGTCATCATGTTGAATTCTTTAGAGACCTCAAGAGTGGAGCAGGGGGAACAGGAGTTTAGTGGGTTACAGGTCGGACTCCCTAAAGGGTGTCAAGGATGAAAAGGCCAGGAAGCAAACCAGGAATGTTCCAGAGGCTCGAGGAGGGCAGGCTGGGCTGGTGACTCCCATACCCCCAACATCCCTGTCCCAAAGTGGGGCAGAAATGGGAGGGGGTGAGGAAGGCATACCTTTGGCAACCTCCACCGACCAGCAATGTTGACGAGAGCTCTCCCTATTTAAGAGGCGACTCTTCACAAAAGCTTATTTCAAGAAACCTCCACACCTCACCTCCCCCACATCTTCTCTTTAGCGCCTTCTGCTCCTCCCAGATGTTCTGAGCTGAAGGATTTGCAAGGCTTATAGCTGCTGCAGGCCCAGCCAGAAAGAATGTTTTATTTTCTTCATACTGAGGAAAAGTGTTATCTACGTTTTTATTTTTAATGCTTTCAAATGCATTCCATTTTGCATGCGTTGTTTTTTATGCTGCAGTATCAGCGTGGCCTTTTAATGTTGTTTTGTATGCATTGCATAGACTGAGTCCTAAATATTTAATTTCATTCCAGTCTATGTTACATAAATGTTTGGTATGAGTAGTACTCAGGGGCCCCTCTTCATTACACACATGGAACTTCATTTTCAAAAAC
>NW_007107623.1:570127-578032 GCF_000164805.1 Carlito syrichta
TTTCAAAAACTGTCACCCCACCCACCCACCCCACCACTACATTTCTGGTCTCCTCACCTCACCGCTAAACACCTTCTGCTAGTTATTGTTTTAACACTGTTATTTGTATATTAATCACATACTTCTATCTACCTATAGTAAAAGTCCTGAGATAGAGAAGCTTGTGTTTTTCATCCTTGTGTTCTTGATGGTCAAAATGGTGCTTTGAGTATTAGTCATTTTAACAATGGCTTCTGTTTAATAAGCCTTGCTGTGTGTTAGGTACTATACAAAGAACTGTATTATTAATTTGCTCAGTTAATCCTAGAGGTTAGGTACAGTTATTATTCCCATTTCATAGTTGAAAACCGAAATGCTTTGAGAGTTATCCTACCCCAAAACGCAGAGCTATTAGGTGGCAGAGGTGGAATTCAAACCCATTTACCACAGTCCTAAGCACACTACGCCACACATGTGAAAAGAAATTGGGAAAAAGCAGGCTCTTCTTAAAGGAAGTGGGAGCCCTTCCAAGGCTTTATACCGAAAACATATAAAGGAAAACTTTTCCATTTGCAGGGATTTTCAGCATCTACAGACTCTGCTGTTCTTATCTGAGTAAGTAAAATGTTTGCTTCCATAGCTCCCCTAACAGGTTGCGGAGAAGACAGCTCAGCAGCAACATAGTGCAGCCGTGGAGGATGGCTCAGAGTGTTTACTGACCCCATCTGACGTTTAAGTCTTGGCCACATCCTTGTCCTCACTCCCAGGACAAGTCGCTCACCAGCAGGGACCACTGAGCAAGTTACTCAGCCTCTCAAAGTCTTTACTTCTTCCTCTGTAAAACGCTAATAATAATCTCACGCACCTCATAATACTGATGAGGAATACATGAGATAGCCCGCATAAAACCCACTCCATGGTGAGTCTTCAACAAATGTCTGCATCCTTTATGAGTTATGCCTCTGGAGACACGCATCCCGGTCTCATACAGCAGTCCCTAGTAATCTGAAAACAATGCACATGCCCTTCCCCACTCCAGTCTCCTTTACCTCCAGCTGAACATGTCCCGATTTCCTCAACCACACGGCCACAAAACCCACCACCATGCTAGTCATCCTACAGGTTCAGTATGTGGGTCAGAATCTTTCCCAGTGCTGTATGGAGCACTGAGCACTGAGCAAAGTCACTCCCACGCACAGCCAGACCTCTGTAAACCTAGAGCTTTGGCCATGTGGCCAGACTCTCTGTTATATCAATGGGCAGCCTTGTCCACAGGCTGGCCACCCAGAGGGGACAATGCCAACTCTGCTTCTTCCTGCGCTTGAACAGCTGTCTTTTCTCATTTTTCGGTTGTTTTTTATATTTTGGTTTGTTACCTCTGTGTAGGATCGTCTGTTTGTTCCAGCCCCTGAAGAAATTTTTGGCTTGTGATCCCATCATTCTACAAATTAGCAATGAGTCCCACATGCTTCATCAGCAGGTCATCCCCATCTTAGCCAAGCCATCGCTAAAATCCTTCCACAAGGCAGTGTTGAAGAAGGAGCTCAGCCCAAGCACACCATAAAATTTCCTTGTGACCAGAAATCTAGTCATTATGAGAAAGCTCTCTGGATGTGATCCTTGAGCTGCCATGAATTCAGCTCCCAACCTGTCTCCCCATGCCCACGTGCCCATCTTGTTCACCTGGATGTCACAAGAGGCCTTGCCTACATTGTCCACCCCGATCAATCTAAGAACTGTATCCAAAAAGGGAATGAGGTCAGCCCGGCATGGCTTGTTCGCTTTCTCAGCATCACCACCTCCTTGCTGTGCACTCACCCACCATCTGTTTAATAAGCCCTTTGGACAGTTTTCCAGGGCTCCCTCTAAACAGCCTGCTTGTCTGTGTTCATGGAATCCCACGATAGTGTTGTGCTCTTTCATTGACAATCTGGACACCGGTCACCTGCCTCTGGGTTCACAGCACTCAAGGTTTCACAGCTCCCTCTGGCCATCTTGTTTCCCTCTGTAACAAGTGAGGTGGTCCCACTAGAGAAACTGCCTTCCTGCCCCTCCCTGTCCTTCCATGTCATCTGGCGGTCAACACTCCAACCAAGATACAAGAATGTGGCCTCACCACTGAGGGGCCACCATGCCCCTCTCCTAGTACAACTGATGGTGGCGCTCCCCCCAACAATGCCATAGAGCACAGCTTCTATCCCTCTGATGTCCACTGTGCTTACTGACCAGGTTCTTCCTGTTGCTCCTTGACCAAAGTCTCTAACATATCACAGTCTTCTGTGCTAAAGGTCACCTTGTCTTGTGTGGGAGCTACCACCTTTCTGTCCTAATTTCTTCATTCATTCTAGATGTCTTTGCCCCTTTTCTGAGGTTTTTTTTTTTTTTTTGCACATTTTAAACAAGACATTTTTTAATGTCACTGCATAGTCACTTCTTCACAAAAGGAATAAAGAATGAGCTGCCACTGTGCTCGCCCCTCATGGCCCATCTTGCCTGCTAGTTTTTGGCTGCCTTTCCTTCAGTTTGCTCATGTATTTTCCCGGTTTGAAACAGACTTATTGGGAAAGAATGAGAAGGTGAGGTATGGCTTTAAATTACCAGCTGGGGTATAGTAAATAATCTGTTCCCTTAGTTCCATCACATCCCTAATGACCTTTGGGGAAGTTCGCAGCCTGGGAGGCCACGGCGAGACAGCGGCCCCTCCCACCCCAGTGCAGACACCCAGAGCGGCTCCTCCAGGCGGAGCTCCAGCCCCTGGAAGAACCATCCATCTCCAGGCTCTGACAGACAAACGAGGCGAGAAGGAGACCAAATCTGGTTTTTCACTGGAAAACAATGAGCTCATGCTTTCTCTCTGGGGACCCAGGAAGTGGAGACAGATCTGGAGATGGGAGACAGTGATGGAAGCAGGCAGGGGCGATGAGGGACGGGCCGGGAAGAGGAAAGAGCCCAGTCTGGCACTTTTTAAATGTCACTTTTGATAAGAATCCCCAGCTTCCAGGCCACAGGGAAACATTCATTTTCTTTAAATTAAGGATTCAGCATGAGGCAGTTGTCCTAAAGGAAAGGGACAGAGAGAAGATAAACAGAGTTGGGAATTCGTCATTCCTGCTTCTTCAGAGAAAAGTAAAATGATCGCTCATGAGTCACCAGAATTGCAGATGTCAGGACAGAGACGCCTGGACTGTGCTCTACCACTGCCGCCTCTGGTTGCAGGGTTCAAGGTCTGATTGCAGATACTCTGGCCTGCCTTATTGAAGATGGGTCTGCCCCACTCAGGTGTGTATCCCTAGAAGGCCAAAGCCAGGCATTTCCTACAGGCTGAGCCAGATAAAAGTGAGATAATTCAGACAGCAGTCCAGATGTTTCCAAATAGCTGACTGAATGTTTCGTTTCAGCTAGGGCAAAAAAAAAATTCAGATTACTGAGTTTTTCACTTTTCATTTGAAAAAGGAGTTACATAATGCAGATTTTCCTTTTACCAGTTAATTCAGACAAAGAGAGAGAGAGAGAGAAAGAGAGTTTAGAGAATTGGGGGAAGCTGAGTTGTATATGAGAAATGAAACCCAGATGATTGATTATTTTACTCTTCACTGCGTTGAATGCTTTAGCTAAAAACTAAATGGAAACTAAAGATCACAGAAAGTAGAAAACCCAAATAGATAAATTATGTTTTTCTTTATATGCCTAATCACAAAATTGACTATTTAAATGTTATAGTATTAACTTATCCTAACTTCCTAGTTGCTATGAAATTCAAAAACAGAATCAAAACTAGGAATAGCAACTGACTCACTCTGTCCCTGCTATGTCCAGCAGCATTTCGCAGGATGGAGAGCATGGGTGCCAGAGCCAGTAAACCAAATTTGAACCTTGCTGGCTATGCGATCTTGGTCAAATTAATGGAGCCCTCTGTACCTAAGCGTGTGATGTGAGTCTCTAGCCCCTTAGAAGCACTGTGAGTATTCAGTGAATTAATATATGAGGGAGGACCCAAAAAACCCAGAATTTATTTCTAAAAAATTGTGTATTTATTCTTACATGTTTAAACTTCAGTCACCTTCAAAGTACTCTCCATTTGATGCAATACATTTATAGAGATGCTTTTTCCACTGCTCAAAACAGTTTTTTAAGCTCATCCATTTTGGTGCCATATTGTTTCACCTCTTCCACATGGGCAAAACATTTCACTTTAAGAACTTTCTTCATTTGGAGAAACAAAAAAGTCACTCGGAGCAAGACCGGGTAAATCGGGAGGGTGGGGCACGGGGATCATGCCATCTTTGGTCAAAAACTGCTGAACACTCAGAGCGCTGTGGGCAGGTGTGCGGCCATGGTAGCAGAACCAGTTACTTGTGTTTCTTGAGAACACATCCTCTTACAACAATGCTAACTGGTGCACTGATGCTGATGGGTTCCAAGAACACTGACCTAGCGAGGGAAGGCTGTACTATGAGGGGCCTATCCTCCAGAAAATAATTCTGGGTTTTTTTGGTTCCCTATATTTGCAGCACTTAGTGCCTGGCATATTGTAAGCAATCTATAATTATTATTGCTATTATTATACTATATCACCATATGCAACACAGATTTATTATGTATGTCAGACTCCAGGAATGTCCTTTAAGGTATGTGGCACCATCACATTTGTCATGGTTTAACAAAAAAAATGAATGTCCTAGGAGACAGCTTCCTATCATCCTATCTTCTTCTGACCTCAAATACTGATCCTTGGTTTCTTCCTCTGCCATGCCACTGACATCTTTCCCCATCCCCACTCCCAGTCCTGGGGCATCTCCAACCCTGTGTCCTACTACCCTGCTTCTGGCTCACTATTCCCCAATCTCCACCCCCTACACCAGTAAGCTTCTCAGACACATCTCATGGCTACACCAGTAAGCTTCTCAGACACATCTCATGGCTGCAACTTCACAGCACCAAATAGAGTGTAATGCTTGACACACCCAGGAAAGTAATGATTTAGCACTCACCTCTGAACTACAAAGATGATATCTGGCAGTTAAATAAGTGTACCTTAACTTCCAATCTCTAACTCTAACCTGATGAGTCCAAGCCAAGATGGAATTTCTCATTTTTTAACTTTCAAGAAATGCTTCTCCACACTCCACCCCCTAACCAAAATAGCAAAACCTAACAGAATCAGATAATATCAAGGTTTGGTAAAGACAGGGAAAATGGGAACGTTCAGACACTGTTATTTAGAACATAAATTGTTCCAAACACTTGATAAAATCAAACAGAAATGTATATATCCTATGACCCAAAATTACAGCCCCGCAGCAAATACCTACATGTGCGCATGAGGAGGACACACATACAAGGCTATTCAATGCAGCACTGCTTCCAAAAAAAGTAAAAATCAAACATCCATCAATTAGGAAATACGAAAATAAAATGTGGTTGTAGTCACATGATAGAACATTATACAATGATTAAAATAAGTGAACTAGAACTGTACATAGCAATATAGAGAGATAGACCTCAAAATAAAATATTGAACGTAAACAGAACTGCAGATACACCATACAGTGTATACAAAAAGCAACTACTGCTCAAGGAGACATCATGATAATAAGGATGTATACACATTAACACAAACAATCCCCACGATGATCATGAGAGCATTTGTCCCCAGGAAAAAACTGCAAAGGCACACAAGGAAGGCTTCCACTTCATCTCCATGCATTCTTGAGTGACAATGAGAACATTAACATTTACCAATTCTAGGTAGCAAGCACAGTGGTGTTTGTTACAGTATTCTTTACATTTTTTGTATCTAAAATTTTTCTTCCACAAAATATCCCTTGGGACCCAATGAGAAAGAAGCCAATCATTTCTTGAAAAGAAATCCACTCACTCCCTTGATAAAATCAAAGCCACATTCTCCAAGTTTTAAGGCAGGAGAACCTCTAAGTGAGGAAGAGGGACTGGATCACAGGGACCTGACTCACCTCCTGGTCCTTCCCCAGGGGCTGCTCTCTGAGGTGCACAGGTGCCAGCTCCACAGGAGATGGATGCCCAGTAGGACCAATGAGACAGGAAGCCCAAGAGAACGAGATGGTGCGGGTGCTTCACAGTACCAGAAGATGAGGGGAGAAGGTCACAGAGGGCTAAGGAAATCAGGGAAGACTGAAGGTAGAAGGAGGACCCTGCACTCCAGCTTGGTGGGAAGGTAGCCTGGGACCAGACCCCAGGGCCCAGAGGGCATCTGAGAAGTCTGCACTGAACAGGAAATGGGACTACTCCGCAGGCTAGAACTTGGCGGGGTCCTGTGGAGAGAAGATAGGGCTGGTGGCAGGGAATTCGGGGATTCTGTGGTTGTCTAGGCACCAGAGTGGAGGCCTTGGTATGGCTAGAAGCACGGGCAGGGTAGACACATAGGCCCTTCTGGTCTGCACTTGGCTTCCTGGTCCCCTAAGTTGACCTGCTCCATGCATAGACAGGCCCAGCCTGGGTCTCCCTGCACACTGGACCCACCTTTCTCCTGCAGCAGAGTCAGACAGCCACTCTCCCTTCCTGAAGGTGGGAGCACAGAAGTGGTGAGTAGGTACACTCTGGGACCCTGGGCATCCAGACTGAGTGAGTGGAGAGAAGTGAATCACCCTGAAGGAGTAACCTGCTCCTGGAAGGGCTGCCCAACTTCTCCCTGAGCGCATTATTCCCACAACTCCTGGGCCCCCTTAGGTTTTGCATTCGTGGCTTCTCTGAAATCAGCAGCCAGCACACAGAAGCAGAGAGAGATAAGACAGACAGCTGTCTCTTATCTAGTTTTGCAAGACCTCAGGGAGCCACTCCATTCACTGCAGTGAACAGAACTGTTGCTGCAGCAGCCTGGCAAGGAAGCTTCCTCCAGGGGACTTGGGATCCAGAAAGCACAGCCAAGAGCAGGAGTGTTTCAGTGGAAAGGTGGAGGCAGGGGACACCCAGAGGCACTGCCCATCAGAGAGACAGATGTAGGGGTAGGGAGCAGCTGGAGGGGGGCACAGAAATTAGAGGCAAAGGGAGACCGTGGCAGGGATGGAAAAATTAGCTGGTGGGCAATGGGCAGCTAACAATGTTGAAATTTCTATTTTTTTCCAGCTTACAAAAATTTTTAAAATAAAAATAAATATCAAATAGTAAGACGACCCCTGTCCCCAAAAGTCAGTAATCTAAAATGCTTATGGGAGAGACGTTTTTGGAAGAGAGTAGCAGACACGAGGCCATCAAAGCAGTGAAGTCTAACTACTGAGATGGAATAAAGTAAACACCTGAAAACGAAAACTACCACATGGAAAGACTCCATTCTTTCCTATCTGCCTTCCAAGATGCAGCAGCCATCAGTCAGTTTCCAGGATGAGCAGCTTCCTTCTGCTGGCCTAGCAGCCCCTATCAGTCTTTTCCCCAGGTGGCTTAGCATGTGTCTCCCCCACACACCCTGACAGTCCTCCTCTAACCTCTAGTGTCTCCGCTGATCTTGGCCCCTCCCAGCACATCTGGAGTCCTCTCTTTCCATGGCTACTTAATGCATCCTTCGCCCAGCAGGGCCCTGACTCTCCCTGATGCCTAGTAGGTGACAGAAGAACTGGGCCAGAATTCAGAAAATCCAGTTCTACCCAAAACATGAATTCACTATACAGTAATAGTAGCATCTCGGTTCAGTAAGGAAAATGATGGTTTATTCAGAAAACCGAGCAGCCTTCTGGGAATAAAATTAGAGACATACTTTGCACCTTTGCACCAGGATAAATTCCAAATGAATCAAATATTTGCTTGAAAAAAAATTGTCACAAAGTTCTAGAAAAATATTTTTGTAACCCTAGAGAAAGAAAGCTTTTATAACTATGACCCAAAATCCATTAAAGCAAATATTGAGAAATTTGACCATGTAAAAATATATAATTTCTTTTTTTTTTTTTTTTTTTT
>NW_007107623.1:578118-609622 GCF_000164805.1 Carlito syrichta
CCTTCCAAGTAGCCGGAATTACAGGCATGTGCTACCACACCCGGCTGATTTTTTGATTTATTGTAGAGATGAGATCTCGCCGCCCAGGCGGGTCTCGAACCCGTGGACTCAGGCAATCCACTCACCTCAGCCTCCCAAAGGTGCGGGATTACAGGCTGAGCCACCGAGCCCGGCTAAAATATAAAATTTCACACAGCAAAATCCACCATAGGCAAAATCAAAAGACAAAATGAGGGAAATTTTTGCAACTCACATCACAGACAAAGAAATCATTTGCCTCAAACATAAAAAACCATGTTCAAATTGATAAAGAAAAAGACCAACGAATCCAATTTAAAAATGAGAAAAAGATTTGAACAGACAGTTCACAGAAAAACAAATGTCTCTTAAACGTATGAAAAGATGCTCAAGAGCACTCAAAATAAGAGAATTACAAATTAAAACTACACCAAGATGCCACTTTCAACCATCGTTCTGGCCAAGGCCCAAAGGTTGATAACACACTAGGCGGTGAGGTATGGAGAAGCAGACACTGCCACAGGTTGCAGTTGGAGTGTAAATTTTGTAAATTTGTTCAGCCTCTCTGGAGGGCAATTCATCAATATCTCTCAAAATTACAAAGGCTCAATTTGACCCAGAAATTCCAATTTAGTAATTTATCTGAGAGATGTGGTCTCACGGGTGTGAAATGACAGCTGTACAAGGTTATTCATTGCCACTTTGCTTACAAAAGTAACCTAAATTTTCATCAATAGGAGACAGAATAAATAAATTATGGTGTATGCACACAATGGAAGACAATACAGTCATTTTTAAAAGACAAAACTCTTTATAAACTGATAAGGAAAGCCTTACGAAATAAATTAAACAAAAATAAGCAAAGTGCAGAACAGCATGTAATATATATATAATAAATTCTCACTTAAAGTCTTTGATAGGTTCTTGAAAACTATGACTTAAGCAAAATGATGTATAGGGAAACCATATTTTTTCCTCATCAACGTTATAATGAGACAATGTTATTCAAAGGCCTGATGTATGTTGCTTCACTTAAAGTCACACTTTTCAAGAACCCATCGAAGACATTAAGGACTTAGTCCACTACATTTATGTAAAAAGGGGGAAAGAGATGCTAGGTATAGGTATAAACATAGGCACAGAGGTACCTGCCTGCTTATGCATAAAACACCACTGCATGGAAACACAAGGAAACTAGTCATATTGGTTGTCTACAGGAGACTTGGGAGGTTGAGAAAATAAGAGGGAAAGAAACATTCCCCGTACATTCCTGACTCACAATTTTTCAACTTTATAATGGTGCTAAAGCAATACACACTCAGTAGAGGCCATACTTCAGATACCTACACAGCCATCTGTTTTTCATTTTCAGTAAAGTATTCAATAAATTATCTGAGATATCCAACACTTTATTATAAAATAAGCCTTATGTTCAATGATTTTGTCAACTGTAGGCTAATGTAAATGTTCCAGCACATTTGAGGGAGGTTAAGCTAAGCTATGACATCTGGTAGGTTAGCTGTACTAAATGAATTTTTGACTTATGATATTTTCAACTTTCAATGCGTTTATTGGGACGTAAGTGCATTATAAGTTGAGAAGCATCTTTTATCCTTACATGCTTTTAACATGCACATGAATGTATTGCCTACATTTTTTAAGTTGTTTACAATGCCAAAAACTAAACAAGGTAAAATTAAGATTGCAAAAAAAAAAACCTAGGTCTGTCCCAGCTCTGTCCAGGATAACATAGGGGTAGCCACTTCCCCTCTCTGAACCTCGGACTCTGCTCCCTACCCTTCAGCCTCCCTGTTCACAGCTGCATAGGCCTCAGCAGCCTTGGTGGCTCCTGATAGAGACCCTCCAGTTTCCACAATTTGGGCCATCCCTCTAAACCCCAAGGCAGAGCTGACCTTTCCCAGAGAGACTTTAGAATGGCTGACACAGTCAGTATGCAGGTTCAGGCTGATGTGGGGGCCAACTCTGTCATTCCTACTATAAACTCTGCCCTGACCTTTTATAACAGTCCTGGTAAATGGGCTTCTGCTTTATTCTCTCACCTCTAGGGCCTGACTGTGATGATCACTTAAGTCACTAGCTTCCCTAAGCTGAGGACTCCACTTTCCAGATTCCTGATCTCATACGAACTTCAGAGGCTCGGCTACCGGCTATCAGACCTCCTAGGCACTGACCCAGCAGTATACAGGCTACCCCTAAGTTCCTGCTGCTCTGGCTGTCTGCTCTCTACCAGCCAGGATGGCCTTGCTGGCTGGGTTGGCCCGTTTGTTCCTGGCTCTGGCATTGCCCTGGAAGGATTTCCTCCACCCTTCATGTTAGTGGTTGCCCCCCTGGGTGCTCCTTCAGCCACTACATGGGAAAGTTCTGTCTCCATTCAGGTGCCTGCATGACCAACCCATTGGAGCTTTGTTCTTGAAAATTGCTCTTCAAGTCTTGCCCTCTGGCTATGTTCTCATATATTGTAGTGAGGGACTCTCTCACCATTTGATGTTCATTCTAGGTTATGTTAAAACAGCTCAGAAAACCTCTTGCGGTATCCTCAGCAAGCTCAGGTACCACAGCCTTCTGAACAATGAAACATGGCTTCAGTGTAGACCTTTAGAACTATGCTGGCTCCACCACTCTGTCTTTCCAAAGGACACTGCAACCTCTTTGGTTGGGCTCTGGATTCCTTGTCAAAGAATTCAACATCAGGCCATGTAGCCCTGGACCTTCCTGAGGCAGCAGGATTCAGGGACACCTTCCAGTTCAGCATTACCAACAAATAACATTGGCAGTCTTCAGGGTTGCCTAGGCTTGGGCAAGTATGTGACCTTGACTCTCTCCAGGCTTATCTTCCATCCACAGTGCATCCCAGACTTTGCAAAGCAGCCTGTAATTTTTGTGTGTCCTCTTGTGTGAGTACTTCAAGGTCACAATCACCAGCACAAAGCAATCAGCTCTCAAATGACTGTCTTAATGGATGTTGTTTGCAGCTTATCCTAACTAGAATGTAAGCTTATTTCTGTTTTATCTCCTCATAACACCTAGGGAAGCACAATGTTCTGCATACAGATGTAGGACGTATAGGAAAGAAGATGTTCAGGACTGGAAGTCAGAAAGCCTAGTCCTACATCTCCCACTTACTTGCTGTGTAGCCCTGGACAGGTCTCTCAACTACCCTCTGACTCAGTTTCCTCACATATAAAATGAGACCAGTAATACATGTTGGGAATCCCATATTCAAAATGCTTGGGACCACAAGAGTGTTATGGATTTCAGATTTTGAAATATCTGCCTTAAACTTACTGTTGAGCATCCCTAATCTGAAAATCCATAACCTGAAATGCTCCAATGAGCATTTCCTTTGAGTGTCATGTCAGCACTCAAAAAGTTTCCGATTTTGGAGCATTTGGATTTTTGGATTAGGGATGCTCAACCTCTATCTACTTCACAGGGTGGTTGTGAATATCCAGTGAGTTCAGGTATATGAAGGTGAGGGTTTAACCATTACGCATGACATAGGAACTGAGCAGATTAATATATTGCAAGTCATTTCATAAGCATCATCTCAAAGAAGCTTCTCTAGGAGAAATGGGCTCTGTGCCATCCACATGGATTTGAAACACTTGGCTGTGACAGCCCAGTGACACCTTAAAGATGCAGCAGGGGCGAGAGCCTGGTGTAAGGGCAGCTGTACTGTTAGTAGCTCCTGGTGGGGCTACTCACTGTCCCTAGGAATCAAGAGAAGCGCCCTCACAACAGTTTCCACGGTTCTATCTCCTAGAAACCAGAGACCATGCCTCAGTCACTCACAGCCTGGGGCCCAGCACAAGATGTTGAAAAAACTGATCAAACCCTCCTTCAAGTGAAGATGATGCCAGAAACGTTGAAATAATGCAGCTGAGAGGGGGCCATAAGATTAAGCATGTGCCAAGGAAAACAAATAAAATCAATAACATAAACAGAATAAATAAAATGCAGGATAAGGTGGGCGGGTGCCAGGCAGGGAGGAAGCTGAATAGACAGAGTGGGTGGGGAGGCAGAAACAGAGGCCATGAGAAGGAGGGCAGAATCGAGCTTGCCCCAGTTTCCACCCGTTAGATGTGCCCTACAAATCAGCCCTCTTCCCTTGATGTAATCTTTGTGGGTTCCCTGATGTCAGGGCAGCCTTATAGTATCAAGTCACAGTGGGCCAGAAAGAAGACAAGTTATTAAGGATCTAGAAGGTTGCAAGAAATTGAAGTTTCAAAAGGAAAAAATTCTCAGGAGAAGCTGATCAAGGTCCAAAGTCCACGTTAATATCATAATTAAGATCATTCATGGAGCCCTGCCTTGTGCAGGTCTCTGAATGAGGCATTCAGTATCTGCTCCCCAGAAAAGCCCTGAACATAACATCTTAAAAGCCTAAGCCATAACTGCCCAGGGTTTTAGGCATGTCTGGCCACGTCTGGAGGGTCAGTAGGGCAGTTGCAGCTTAGAGAAGAAGTGCTGATTAGAATTCAGAATATCTTCAGTCTAGTCTAAGGATTACCTGTCTCATCCCCTCTCTGGACCTTCCAGAAGTTTATGGGTAGCAAGGATCAACGAGACTACCAGGAAAATATTCATCCTGAGAAAAGGGTCACAGTATACAAGCTTGGCCCAAGGACAACAGATCAGAATGAGGGTAGGGTTATTTCACTTGCATGGAAAAGTGTTGCTTTGGAGACCTCAGGCTCTTTGCTTCAGGGATTTGTGTCAGAGCCCCAGGAAAGAGAGGTTTAATGAAATGAACAAGAGAGTCAGCCAACTGCCAAAAAAGTTCCCATAAGATATTGCCATACACCGAAGGCAACACAGGTTGGTGAAACACACTAGGAGAGCAGAGGCTTCCACACATCAGACACTGGGGGTGGTGGGCAAGAGACCCTGGAAGTGGAGGCAAAAGAAGTAATAGGGTGGGTATTGCTGGCGGAGAGGACAGGGTAAAGGAAAGTCAGAGCCCTCCTGATAGCCTGAAGCCAAGAGCATGAAGAACTCAAATCACTCTATCAAAAAGATACCTGTACACGAATGTTTATCACAGCATTGTTCACAATAGCAAGAACCTGGAAGCAACCATGCTGTCCATCAAAAGAGGACTGGATTAAGAAAATGTGGTACATATACACGATGGAATACTACGCAGCCATAAAAAAGAACAAAACCATGAATTTTGCAGCAACCTGGATGGAACTAGAGTCTATAATGCTGAGTGACCTCTCACAGAAACAAAGATCTGAGTATCACATGTTCTCACTCATATAGTGGACCTTGATCATCCAACGTATTACCATAAGAAAATGACCGATAGTGGTGGGAAACTACGGGGGGGGAGGGAAAGGGAGATAGGATCAATGGTAGTAAACATCTGCCTGGGGACGGGGAGACACCTTTTATCAACAAGGGTGCCTGAACGAAGCATATTTGTATACCTAACCCTTAACTATACCCCACAATATTATAATAAAAAATATTGATTATTAAAAAAAAAAGAAAGAAATTCACAAGACACTGCTAGGGACTTCCTAAACCCAGAGGGAAGAATTTGAGGGTCCCTAAAGAACAATAGTGGGGGAGAAAAGACAGTGAAAATCAGGACAGCCTAATCCATGCTTAAAAGCTGAACCAAGACAATAAAGCAACTGCAGACTAATCATTCACAGCAATTCAGGGAACAAATACTTACTGAGCAACTGTGCAAAATACTGTTCAAGATGACAACGGAAATTCGCCCTCCAGAATCTCACACGGATTACTACATCCCAACATTTTCCTCAAGTTTAAAAAGTAATCACTGCTCTCATTGGAAACTGCTAGTAGTTTGTGTTATGCTGCAGCAGCCCCCTCGAAAAAAATCACAAAAATGTCTCTTCTTTGGTAAAAACCCTCTAAGTGAAGAGAAGAGTTTCCAAGAAGCATCAGCATTAGGAGCCTGGCTGGGTGAGCCACCAGCTGGAGGCTGACCCCAGAAAGGTCAGTTTTATTGCGTCTGAAGCTCCTTCATTGGGGCCAGATGCTGAGGCCAACTCCACCACAGGCTTGCACGTGGACAAACCCACAGTCTTCAACTTAAGACCTGCCTCTTCCAGAAAACACTCTTGTTAATCCAACGTTAAAATCATGTACATGTTCATAATTACCCATCAGTCTTGACACAGCATGGGGTGACAGGGTAAGAAATCTAAGACGACAGTCTCCGCCTTAGCAGTTTACAATGCAATTTATTTGAGGAAGTAGGAGGAAGATGAGAAGGGGAAGGATGAAAATCAAGTCTAAGGAAGCATTGCTTTAATAAACATAAAGAAATACTTGGTGACTAAACACATCAATGGTTAGGATATAAATAGGTGGCTCTAAATTGTTTGAAATCAGAAAATGATACTTGTTTACAATGCTCAACTACTTTTTCCTACATGATACAAAGCAAAAATTTCAAACCAGCCCTGTTTGAAGAAGGAAAAGCTCTGACTTACCAGAGCACTAATTTTTTCCATTTACCAAGCTAATTCTATGTGCATTTTCAACAAATTAAGGGCAAGTCAAAGGACCTGTAATTCAAAAGTGAACATTCTGATAACAGGTTGGATCTGGAAAGCTGCAAAACCTCACAAGCTGTTCCCGCCCACCCTGGGTTTCTTTAACCCCGTGCAGCTGAAAGATGTCAGGTCCAGGAAGATCAGCAAGGAAGTATGTGTGTGCTGAGGTCCTCTGACTTACAGGGTGTTATGATTTACAGTCAACATTGCTTTTACATTCAGGGCTGTCAGCCAGTTGGAGTACTATACAACTTCATTCATTCAAACATCCAATAAAAGCTCTGATGAGGTGACAAAATTCAGGGCTTTGATGTCCTATAGGCCTACTGTTTCACCAACTTATTTCAACATCAATTCAACATGTTGACCTTTCTGTGTCCATGTCCCCAACATCCCTTCTACCTGATTCCCTCACTAACTCTTTCCTGCCAAGTGACCTGCTGCTCTTACCTGTGTGATTCCTGATGGACTATGCCTTAGAATGGGACCTAGACCCAGTAGGAAGAGTCTAAAAGGCTTGTTCGCTGCACCCCACATGTCCTTACTTATGCAGGTCTTCACAGCAGTGGTGGCCTGTGGCTGCTGCCCAGGAAGCATGCCTGACTTTCTCCCAATACCTGGGACACTTACCTGATTCCAGACCCCTGATTTCTCAGACCCCTAAAACTTCTATTTCCAAACTCTTTTACTTTCTTATAGGTCCAGCTTCAAGGCATGAGAATTTGAGAAGTAAGCCAATAAGGAAGGGTGTTCACTGGCAGTGAATAGGCCTGGGTCAAAAGATTGCCCAGCTCAAAGTCTAACCTGAATGAGAATGACCACCAATCCAGATATCCATGTCTCTAGTGCAAACTAGATTAGGTAGCTAACAGGCAAGGGATCCAAGCTGGTGGGGGAACTCCAGCAGCAGGACTCCTTGGGTTGAAATGAACCTCCTAGTTGGGCAGCTGGTAGCACCATGATTTTAGAGAAAGATGTTGGATCCTGGACAAGATCAGCACCCAGGGAGGAAGACTTGCCAAGAGTTTTCAGGAAATGAAGAATGCAGTTGAGCATGGTGAAATATAAGAACCAGTTACTAAAGAGGAGTGCATGTGGCTATGGGTCTCACTTTCCCAACCTGTGAAACTGAACTCACTGTCACCCTAGTCTTGATATTGACAGTTAAGGATACTTGAAGATTTGAGATGACAAGGTATATTCATTTGCAAAGAAACACAATGTTCATGGGCAGCATACTTCTAGAACTAGATATAGTCTCCCAACCCATTCATCTTTTAAAATGTCCCCCATGGGAGGCCAGTCTACGCTGAGCCTTTCCTGAGATGGCCAGTCTACACAGAGCCTTTCCAGAATCAACTAATCTACACTGATCCTTTCCAGAGCCAACTCATCCACACTGAGCCCCTCTTTAGACAGCCTACATTAAACCTTTCCTAATCAGCCAGTCTACACTGGCAGTTAGGGCAGTTCACTATTATACTTGCTACATATGTGAATGAATAGATGGATGTATGAGTGGACGTGAGGATGGATGGATGGATGGATGGATGAATGAACAGGTGGGTGGAGGGGTAGCAGGGAGGACAGATAGATGAATGCTGACGGAATTTTCCTTTTATGGAGCCATTTTGAAATAGGATTAGAAGCAACACAGGGCAGGCACAATAAAGCCTAGAATTTTACAGTTGGAAGTGACCTTAAAGATACCTGACCATATTTCTCATTTTACAGATAAGGAAACTGAAGGTGCGAGGAATTAGGTGACAAGTCCTAGATCAAACCACTAGTAACTGATAATTATACAATTTGAGAACTAACAGAGACACCATTGTCCTTTGCAAGGTAGTACTGAAAAGTAAAAGGATGATATGCCAAATAAAACCCATTGCATTAATTTGGATATTCCAAGGTAAAATAACTCCTCGATATGAACATGTCCCATATAAGCTCAATATGGCACAGGAGGTCTAACAGTGAGGTACTAATTTTGTCCCCATTAAGTGTCTGAAAGAAGGGAGGCCACCTGGGGAGGGTGAAGAGTAGAAGATAGGGCTGGAAAGAATTGCATGTTTTTGTATTTTCTTTAGATTTGTAAATATTTTAAAATACAGCTATCAATTCTCCTCCTCTCCCATTTTGACCTATTGATAAACAAAGAATAAAGAAAAACACCACTCCTTTCCATACTATTTCATGGAAAATTAAGGACAACCACTATTTATATCTTAAGTTGGTTTGATTCAATTGCTTTCCTCTCAAAGATGGCCTGAGATGGAAGGAGTGATGGAGGTGGTTCTGGAGCATAGACACTGAAAGTGTGCAAGCCTAGTGACAGCAGGCAGTAGGAGTTTTGCACAAGCCAGCAAGGCCAACAGAAACAGAGGAGCTGCAGGGAGAAGGCTATGGAAGGGAGAGCAAGGCGCATTAAAGACTAAAGGGACAAAATCAAACTCCATCTCTTTTGCAATGTGGCCAAAGGTCAGTGTGGCCCTGGGCTCTTACACAGCCCTGGGGACAAAGGACACTTGTCCCAGATGGCCTGCCCTGACCCTGGCATCAGGAAGGCGTTCCCCTCCATCCCGCCCTTCCTATGGGGCCCTGTCCCTAACCCCTTAAATCCCACTCCCTGCAGCCCTTTCTCTTTTAAAGGTCATTTTAAATTCTAAATATTTTCAAATAGAACTTGAACTACAACTATTTCTCTAGACCTAATCTTTTGCTGTCAGCAAGTTCAGAGGGAAAAAAAATCAATAAAGGGATTAGCTGCGAGTGACATTGCATATTACAGTCGCGGCACATTGCATCCATGCTGAAGGACTTGCCGGCTGGCTAATATTATACAACCATTTCAGATGATGACTTTTCATCAGAAAGCCTCTCCTCACCTTCTGGCTCTCAAAAGAAAAAAAAATCCTTTTTTTCAAAAATTTAGTCATTTTTCCATTTGGCAAATTCTGCCACTACTTTGCCTAAATTACTACTAACCCTTCAGAGTAGGTATTTACTTTTATAATTTCCTGGTATTGATACAGCACTTTATCCAAGAAACTAAATTGTTAAATTACTGGGGGGTAGGCTGGAGGCCAGCATTTTATTCCAAATTTCAGAGAGACTGAGCAAGTTCTAGCCAATATATCCAGATCTTCAGTTTTCCAGTCTGGAGTCTTATTCTCTAGACCAGTGGTTTCCAGTGTGACCTTGAGGGTACATCCATAAAATCAGTAGACCTCTTGCAGCACAGTTATACCACAATTGCCTGAAGGTCACTTCCAAAACAATCTTAGCTAACCAAAAGCTAGCTGAGCACCCAAAAGTGAAGTGAAAAGAAGTTTTGGAGCAAGTCCAGCACCCATTCACAGACAGTGGAGAATCTCTCAGGCCTCATTTAGAGCTTACTGCTGCTTCCTCTAGACAAAATTCTAGCAAAGTTAAATTATGTGATTTTGGACCAGGCTCAGTGGCTCAACCTATAATTCCAGCACTTTGGGAGGCTGAGGCAAGTGGATTGCCTGAGCTCATGAGTTCGAGACCAGCCTGGGTAACTTGGCGAGACCTCGTCTCTACAGTAAATAAAAAATTAGCTGGACATGGTAGCACACACTTGCAGTTTCAGCTATTTGGAAAGCTGAGGCAGAAGGATCGCTGGGGTGGCCGTGAGTGTGCCACTGCACTCCAGCCCGGGTGACATAGTAAGACTCAAAAAAAAAAATTATGTGACTTTGGAGGCCACATAAAATTATAACAGAAAAGATAAAGCTGGCAAACTGACAGCAGCCAAGAGGTTGTCAGCTGCCATTAAAGTAGGACTCGGGATAAAAACATAAGATCTCAAAAGTCAGAACAATCTGGAGCCATTTAGTACAGGGGCAACCATGGAGCACATAATTGCATTACAGCAAAACACAATACTTGACCTTATGATGATGACAGCATATCACCAATAATAACTTAAATAATGACTTGGAAAGAGCCATTTAAGAAATAAGAAAATTCCACATTCAATTCTATAGTTATTACCTTTAAAATTGTTTTAAGCCTTGTGTAAGTTTTAACACAAAGCTTAAGTAATCTGAAAATTTAAACTTTGCTCCAGTCCATATCTCAAGGATTATGGAAGAAATGATTAGTTATTATTACATTAAAGTGAATAGGACTAAAATGTCTATGCTTCTATATCTTCCCAGATGCTGCATCATTTCTTTCTGATAATTAATATTTTTTAACTTTTAATTTTTTTAATTTATTTTAAATTCAGGGTTAGCTATACAAATATTCATTATGCAGGTACCATTGTTGATGAGGTATGACCCTACCTCCCCTGGTAGTTTCCCTCAACTGCCAATCCCACCCCACCTCCCCTGGCAGTTTCCCACTACTGCCAATCCCATTCTTATAGTATCATGATAATTGTTCAAAGTCCACTTATGAGTGAGAACATACAGTACTCTGTTCTTTGTTTCTGTGACAGATCACTGAGTATGATAGACTCTAAATTCATCAAAGTTGCTACAAAGTCCATATGTTTGTCCTTCTTTATGGCTGCATAATATTCCATTGTGTATATGTACCACTTTTTTTTATCCAGTCCAGCTTCGATGGGCAGCATGGTTGGTTCCATGTTTTTGCTATTGTGAACAGAGGAAAACCTGTTCAGTAAATGATGATGGAATCCAGGGCAACCCCTTCAGGTCCCTTCCCACTGTGGGAGCTTTTTTATCCTGTTAATAAGCCCTGCTTTCAAAAAAATAAAAACCCAGAAACAAAAATGGTGATGGGAAAACTGTCCGATTACATGCAGAAGATTGAAACAGGACTACCTATCACCATACACAAAAATTAACTCTAAATGGATCAAACACCTAAATATAAAGACTCAAACTATAAGAATCTTAGAAGATGCAGGAGACACCCTTATGAAAATTGGAACTGGCAACCAATTCCTGATCAAAACCCCAAGTGTCCATGCCATAAGAGATAAGATAGAAAAGTGGGACCTCATCAAACTGACAAGCTTCTGCAAAGCAAAAGAAAACATCAAGGAGCAGGGAGACAGCTCACAGAATGGGAAAAAATATTTGCCAACTGTATTTCTGACAAAGGCTTAACATCTAGGATCTACAAGGAACTCAAACGTGCCAAATGAAAAAAACAAACAGCCCCATTTTTAAAAATGGGTAAAAACAACTGTATATCTGACAAAAACCTAACATCTGGAATCTACAAGGAACTCAAATGCACTGAAAGTAAAAAACAAACAACCCCAGTAAAAAGTGGGCAAAAGACATAAATAGACACTTCTCAAAAGAAGATATACGGGCAGCCAACAGACACATGAAAAAGTGCTCAGCCACACTCATCATCAGAGAAATGCAAATCAAAACCACACTGAGATACCACCTAACCCCCGTAAGAATGGCCATCATTAATAAAACAAACAACAACAGATATTGGCAAGGATGAGGGGGAAAAGGAACGCTTCTACACTGCTGGTGGGAATGCAAGCTAGTGCAACTGCTTTGGAAGACAGTGCGGCGATTTCTGAAAGAACTAGAAATTGACCTTCCATATGGCCCAGCAATCCCCCTACTGGGAATATACCCGGAGAAACTCAAATCATTCTAAAAAAAGAGGCGGGCTCGGTGGCTCAGCCTGTAATCCCGCGCCTTTGGGAGGCTGAGGTGAGTGGATTGCCTGAGCCTGCGGGTTCGAGACCCGCCTGGGCAGCGAGACCTCATCTCTACAATAAATCAAAAAATCAGCCAGTCGTGGTAGCGCATGCCTGTAATTCCTGCTACTTGGAAGGCTGAGGCGGAAGGATCGCTGGAGCCCAGTGGGTTGAGGCTGCGGTGGCCGGGAGCGGCCACTGCACTCCAGTCTGGGCAACAGAGTGAGACTCCAACTCAAAATAAATAAATAAATAAATATACCTGCACATGCATGTTTGTTGCAACTCTATTCATGATAACTAATATTTTTAAAGAGAACATCTCCACTAGAAACTCTTCAAAGCTTATTCTGTCTAGTCTGATAAGAGATGTTTTTGTGATGGATGACTTGACTGCCTGGAAAGATAAAGAACCACTTCTCTCACCTGCATGGTCCCTTTTTCTTGTGTGAGTTGGCACCAAACACATTGCCAGGCCCTGTAACCTAATAGATGGAGTTGAGGCAAAAGAAGAGAGTAGGGCTGTTTTAAGAGCCCAGAACGACTAATGTGTAATACAAATGCCACCAGTCCCATCACCACCCACCATGGCAGGCATGGTCAATCAATTCAACACCAGTATGAGACTTCAGAATCCCCTCTACACACCTTCAGACAACCATTACAGACTGACTAAGGCTGACATTCAGAAGGAAATGGTTCTAGGCCTAAGTCATTGTTCAATGGCCTCAAATGATATTTATATATTGTCAGGGTGACAAGTTTTTCATGTAAGATAGGCTGTCTTTGGTATCTCCATATCCTCAGTCATGACCATAGGCCAATCCTTCAGACTTAACTCAAATATCCTCTCCTCAGTGAAGCTTTCCTCGGAGGAAGTGTGGTCAGGGAGTAAGTGACTTGCTCCACTCTGCTTCCATAACATTTTGTATGACATTTATTCTACTCAGTCAGGAAATGTTTATTAGGTATCCACTGTATGTCAGGTATGGTGCTAGGCACTGGAGACACAGTTCACACATGACTTGGTTCTTGCCTTCAAAGAGCTTACAGTCTGTCTTATAGTATGCACCTCTGTTTTAAGTCCCTTAAGAGGAACTCGGTGTATTCATTCCTGGATCCCCAGAGTCAAGGGCAACATGCAGCAGTCTTGGGAGACTTAACTGGTCACCCTCTCCAGGATGTACAACCTGGACTTCAACAGTCACGTTAGCCCATAACATCTATTGGGTTAACAGGGCCAGTCATATTAATGCACGCACACACACAATACATTTGTGCAGATCTCATTTACAACAATACCACAAGGAAAATTTAACTTCAGAGATTTAGTAAGGAGAACAAAAGAATTAATTGAGAATGACTATTTTTGCTTTGGGATGGAACTTACACATAATTATGTACAGCCAACTAGAAACACTGCACCTTCACTACCTAATAATCACTAATTCCTCCTCCCATAGCCAATGTGGCCAGTAATTGTTCTGTTTACATTCATTCCTGTTGTATCTGCTTCTTAGGTTCTCCATGGCATCCTGTGCTGCTGGGAGGCAGCAGAGTCCTTAGCAGTTACTTCCAAAGAGGCTCTGCATCTGAGCCTGCTGCTCTGGTGGGTGCTGGGCATGGCACCCCTTTCTGAGGTTGCAGGGCCCTGCAATTTCCTCTGGTTCTCCATTCTCTCCTCAGCCCTGTGCTGTCTGTTGCACTGCACTGTCTTGTTGGTTTCCTTTCTGGTGTGAAAAAATAAATTCCAACTTAAGTTCAAGCTGCAAAATACTCCAACATGCTTCAAATACTCCAACACTCTTCAACCAGATATGGAGTCTGAGGCTTCCTAAGTAGCACTATTAATATATTTCATGGAAGCAGCAAATCAGGGGTTTTACGCCTTAGTCCACTGCCTAATACTATGGGTTAGCAGGCTCTCGATATACATTTGCAGATGGATGGATGGATAGATGGATGGATGGATGGATGGATTCTTGAGATGAAATGAAATTGAGAAATAAACTATTTCACGTTAACTGTCTTGTGAGTTAGAATCCTAGTTCCAACTCTGTGATCTTAAAGAAAGTATTTAATCTCTGTCTGCCTCAATTTCCTCATGTGTAAAACAGCAATATGTTACACACAGGAAAAAATAGAGAAATTGTGAATAAGCAACTAAGGTCACAGTGTCAGGCTCATGGTAAGTACACGACAAATTATCACAATCATGGCACTAGCACATAGTAGGTACTTAACAAATATTTATTGAAAATGAAGGGCTATTGCCTTGCTAGACTGTGGTGTGGCCATGTGCTCTTTGAGCTACAGCTATCACCATGCTTCCTGGCTTTGGTCCCTTCCCCCACCTTGAGGAGGTGAATTTTCTCTCTCCCTTCTCTTTCTCTCTCTAATTTACTTTTAAATAAACTTTTTCTGCCGGGCTCAGTGGCTCAGCCTGTAATCTCACGCCTTTGGGAGGCTGAGGTGAGTGGATTGCCTGAGCCCACGGGTTCGAGACCCACCTGGGCAGCGAGACCTCATCTCTACAATAAATCAAAAAATCAGCCGAGCGTGGTAGGGCATGCCTGTAATTCCGGCTACTCAGAAGGCTGAGGCGAAAGGATCACCGGAGCCCAGCAGGTCGAGGCTGCGGTGGCCGTGAGCGGCCACTGCACTCCAGTCTGGGCGTCAGAGTGAGACTCCAACTCAAAATAAATAAATAAATAAATAAATAAATAAATAAAATAAACTTGTTCTTTTAAAAAAAAAAGAAAGAAAATGAATACCCAGAGACTCCATCAAGAGTTGAAGACACACAATCCTCTTGCCTTCATCCCTTGCCGGCCCATGTTCATACACATTCACATTGCCTTGCTCAACTGTCAACACTCACTCATAGCCTCTTCTGAGGCACTGTCCTCATCCACTGTGACACCATAACCATCCCCTCTGTGTGGGATTTGCAGTATCATACAGAATCACATGAGGTAGATGGAGTCTGGGCAAGTGTGGTCACACATCCCTGCTTCAGACTAAGTTGTGGGTCTGGATCTGGCCAAGACATAGCTCTGAAACGCCAATGATTTTAAGTGATTGTGGGCAAGCTACTTGAGCTCCCAGGCTGTTTCCCAATCAGTGAAATGAATTTCACAGTAGTACCTACATCATAGCATTGTTATATGAATAAAATAAAAATAATGCATATCAAGCATTAGAACACTGACTATCACATAGTAAAAACTAAAATATTACCTATTTTTAAATAGACGGTAGGCCTACACTGAGGAACTAAGAGTAGCCTAGAAGATTTAAAAATGAGGAGCTATACTTCAAGCATTTATTTTATATTTCAGGTGTGTATTTGTGTGTATGTACATCTGAACCTGTAGTAATCATTTATATTCTGGAGATTAATCAATCCCAGAGGGAGCTAGAACACATAAGGCACCTGACGTTGAATGACAAAGGAATATCGACTCTGCTTTGCGGTTTGGAGCACAGCACAGAGGACCTATGATAGCACAGCTGGG
Source organism: Carlito syrichta (assembly GCF_000164805.1). Classification (NCBI taxonomy): domain Eukaryota; kingdom Metazoa; phylum Chordata; class Mammalia; order Primates; family Tarsiidae; genus Carlito; species Carlito syrichta. Next base: position 593,880 of record NW_007107623.1, read on the forward strand.
AAGGGAGTGACAGCTGTTCAACAAAGGCCTGACCAACAGGAGCTGGTTAGGGCTCAGTGATGTCTTAAGCACTTCCTGACCTTCTCCCTCCATCCCGTTAGTATATACTTCTCCTCCCCACTCCCCCCTCCCTCCACCCCCACTACAACCTCCAGCCTGGTATAGTGATGCATTGCATGGAGTTCTTGTCAGTTAGTAAGAACTTAGTGGCGGCCATTCTGGAAAAGGTCATTCAGAGCAGATAAAGGGGGATTTGAGAGACAATCAATTACACCATCAGTGACAGTATAGTTTGGTATCACTTACAAAGCAATGCCAAAAATTCTATTGTTTGAACCCCATAACCCAGAAACGACTGATGGTCCCCATCTACAGACAAACAGTAAGAAGCATACTCACTTATCCATGGATCATTTATCCATGATCTCACAGCTGGTCACAACACAACTGAGAAAAAATTGAGAGGAATTTCACTGAAAGAAACAACCATAAGACTGCAAGGACCCCTCGCCCCCAAGAATTACTTGTTATAAATGGAAGGGACTTTATCCAGAGAAATTCAGGTGAAGAACATTAGCTCACACTTTGGTGACAATAAAGTAGCACAAACATTTCAATAACAACATGACAATATTTATCAAGAACGATTAAAATGTTCAGTCTTTGGCCTAGTAATCACACTTAGAAAACCTAGAATAAGAAAATAATCCCCTCAAATTTTAAAGTTATACCCCAAAAATATTTCTTGTAGCTGTATAATAGCAAAAAATGTAGAAACCTAAGTATCCAATGGTAATGAAGCCAAAGTACATGAAACATACACTTGATTGTATTTATGTAGCAATATGGAAAAAACATTTGTGTAATATTGAAGAAAAATCATAATTTATGCAAAATAAATTATGTATTCATGTGAGCAAAAAGTGAAAGAGAACATAAGCTATTGAAAACAGCTTGATTTGGCCGGGGAGGTTGTGGGTGATTTTTTTTCTTTTTTTCTTTAATTCAGAGTTACACAAATATTATTAAACATTATTAGCACACCATGTAAAAGTTTAAAAATTAAAATGTGAAAATTGTACTAGAATCTTGAAGGTTTCCAATAGCTCTCTGTCTTTTGAGACCAGAACAAGTGTGTTTTTCATCTTGTAGCCCCAGAGTTTTCTACAAGTGACTGGACCTCAATAAATATTAAAGAAATGTTAAAAACAACCATGTATGTGATTCTTTACTGGGCCTGGGACCATTTGATCAGTCAGAACCTTGATCACTCCAAGAATCATGTGTCTAGATATTAATTAGATAAATTAAGCTTCAAGAAAATATCCAGGAGGAGCCAGTTTGCTTTCTTTTGTCTTTTAATTTTTTTAAAAGGTGTGGGGTACAATTCAGGGTTAAGTATACAAATTTCATTATGCAGGCACCCTTGTTGATAAGGTGTGCCCCTCACCCCTTCCCCAGGCAGATTCCCACTACTGCCAATCCTTTTCTTATAGTATTACGATAATTGTTCAAGATCCGCTTATGAGTGAGAACATGTGATACTCAGTTCTTTGTTTCTGTGAAAGATCACTCAGTATTATAGACTCTAAGTCCATCCAGGTTGCTGTGAAGTTCATGATTTTGTTCTTCGTTATGGCTGCATAATATTCCATCATGTATATGTACCACATTTTTTTTTATCCAGTTCTCTTTTGATGGGCAGCACAGTTGAGCTACCAGTTTTTAAAAGAGGAGATCAGAGGAGTGGACTTGGAATCCACCCAACACAAAGAAATGATAAATGTTGGCCAGGCTCGGTGGCTCAACCTATAATCCTAGCACTTTGGGAGGCCCAAGCTAGAGGACTGCCTGAGCCCGCAGGTTTGAGACCCACCTGGGCAACTTGGCGAGACTTCATTTCTACAATAAATCAAAGATTAGCTGGGCGGGGTAGTGCGTGCCTGTAATTCCAGCTACTTGGAAGACTGAGGCAGGAGCCCAGCAGGTCGAGGCTGCGGTAGCTGGGAGCGTGCCACTGCCCTCCAACCTGAGTGACAGAGTGAGACTCCAACCCCCCCAAAAAAAGATAAATGTTTGAGAAGATGACTAACCCAGTTACACTGATTTGATCATTATATACTGTATACCTGTATCAAAATAGCATATGTACAACTAGTATGTACACATAGAAATTAAAAAGAAAAAATAAAATATAAAAAATGTTTAAAAGAAAATATCCAAGAGGAAACATTTTTTAAAAGAGGAGATCAGAGCAAAATCTAGGGAAGAGAGTGCTTGACTGACTATTCCTCAGTTTGCCTCTTTGATGCAGTTCCACAAATTACAGTCCCCAAGGCCAAGTGCACAAGCATGGAATAACTTTGGTTCCCACTCTCCAAGGTCTGGGGGACTTCTCCAAGGCACGACTTATCTCTGGAAGGAGACACCATGAAGTTTGTGTTAAATTCAAGGTCACCAGAAGAATGACTCAAAGCCAGGAATCAACCAAATTATACCAAGTCAAAAGCATGAAATACCAGAGATCATGGATTAGAAGAGACAGCCCTCTCAGCTAAGTAGGCAGTCCATTCCACCAGTTTGAGCAAAACTCTTAAACTCTGGGACTCAGATTTCTGGTTTCTGTCCTGGTCATCTCAGGGATTTCATGAAAGTCAAACATGTTATTAAAATGTACCTGAAAAAGATGCATAAACTCTAAAGTGCTATAGAAAAGACTAGCCACAGCAAATTCACAATAAATGTTGGAGCAAGTGCGTGCACAAAAAGGGCGAAAAAATTAGTTTTATAGAAATGTAGGGGCAAGCCAGGCTCGGCGGCTTAGCCTGTAATCCCGCGCCTTGGGAGGTTGAAGTGAGTGGATTGCCTGAGCCCGAGGGTTCGAGACCCGCCTGGGCAACTTGGTGAGACCTCATCTCTACAATAAATCAAAAAATTAGCCAGGTGTGGTAGCGCGCACCTGTAGTTCCAGCTACTTGGAAGGCTGAGGTGGAAGGATCCCCGGAGCCCAGGAGGCTGAGGCTGTGGTGACCGGGAGCGGCCACTGCACTCCAGTCTGGGAGACAGAGTGAGACTCCAACTCAAGAAAAAAGAAAAAAGAAATGTAGGGGCAAATATAAGGTGAGGTGCTGGCCATGATCAGAGCAGCAGGACAGAGCTGTTTCCCCGGGGCAGGACAGGCAAGCCTCTCAGATTACTGGCAAACTGGCCTTGGGAGGGGCCACCCACATTGCACACCACCCTGCCAGGGCTGTGTTCTTTGACAGGGCCTTTTAAAGTGACAACAGCCTCAGAATCAGGCAGACAGCTACCCTACATTCACTAATTATGCATCTGGGGACAGCACAGGCCTAAGCATTTCGCAAAACGTTTAAGGGATTGGAAGAAGCCCTTCATGAGCAGGCACGTCAGGCATGGTCTGTGATCAAAGGGATGAAAAAGAGCAAGGGATGTTGGTGACATAGATCTAGGCCCCTCGTACATGGTGACGTGATTAAAGGCACGAATCTGCTTCAGAGCTGTCATTCCTAATAGAACCTGACTGGAACGATAAGCAGTGAACTTGCAGGAGAGCGATGCGATTCGCGCACACTCATGGTGTCTACCTCGTGCCTGCCTGCTGCTTTGGGATGCTGGGATGGGCCAGAGAGAGCTCTCTGCGCTGGATCTGCTTGGAGTCATACAGAGGGACAAATGACAGGGAGGGTCATTTTGGGTAATGGACGCATGGGTGAAGAGGTGATTTTAAGCCCTGCATTGAAGGACAAGATGTAGTACTCATGAATAATGCGTCAGGTGACTAGCTCCACATGCCCTAAGAGCAGGGCAAAGAGCCCAAAGCTGCTTCTGCTGAAAGAGACCTTAGATCATGCAGGTCAACACCTTCATTTTACAGATAAGAAGGACTGGAGCCCAGAGAAGTTAAATGACTAGCTGTAGGCCACACAGCAAGCTACTGGTTATGACCTTTAACACCATCATTCTCCTAACACGACATTATGTGATAGGTATGGATCTGGCAAGGCACCCATGCAGTGACAAGGAAGGGGAATGAATGTTTGTTAAGAGGTACTTGTGGGGATCAAACTTCAGGAGGTAAAGCAGTGGCCAGACAGGGCACACGGCACTCCAGCTATAACGACAGTGCTCAGCAACCACCTGCAGAAGCAGAAGCTGCTCTTGGTCTCTGCTCTTTGTGTTCGTCTTTCAAAACTGAAAACCCAAAGGCAAGACTTGGCATTGACCTCACCCTTGGTTCCTAGTGCTATTTTTATCCTCTGAAGGAGCACCCAATACATGAAAGATGGAGATGGGGCAGGTTCTAGGTCATTCCTGCTGGTCTCCTGGGCGTCAGTCCTCCACATCCTGGAGATGTCTCTTCTTATCCCTTCCTCTTGACGGATACTATAACATGGCTCTGATCTTTGCAAAGCTTTCTAGCCTACCCTACCTCTTACTATGGTTTCCGAGCAGTCACTTTCCCTTTCTGAAAATTAAATATGTTTGAAGAAAGCAAGCATATCAAATACTTTCAATGGACACACTGTTGCTTTTACTCAACAAGAAGTCCCACTCAAAAGGAGTCCTCCTCTGGGATTCCAGGGCAGAGAGGAAAGTTGATTGTTCCCCAACGATCAAGTAAACCCAGCAGGACTCTCAATTCTTGGTGACCTCTTAGCACCTGTCTGGTTGCAGTCAGTGTTTCTCACTCTCCTGGGGCCCAAAATGACCACTTAGAGAGCACTGTGGATCCTGCCCAGGGGAGACTAAATAACAGGAAAGGAGGCCACATCGCAGTCCCACCTACTATAGGTCTAGTGGCTCAGATTCTGAGACAGCAATTGTGGCAGATGCTGCTGACTGTTTCTGTGTATCCAGCCTGCCTTTTCTTCCTTAGAAATGGCATCCCAATTTTTAGCTAGTTAGGCCGGTTGTTTCCCAGAGAAAAAGACAAAATTCCCCAGCCTCACTCATAGCTAAGTGTAGCCATGTCACAATGCCAACAGCTAACATGCCAACACCTCACTCTGTACCAAGCACAATGCTAAGCACCTTTACGTATATAAACTCACCTAATCTCACAACAACTCTATGAGAGGTACAGTTATTATCTCCTTTTTGTAGGGCAATCAGAGACACAGAGAAGTTAAGTAACTTGCCCAATTCATTCTGCTAATGAGCGCAGAGTTGAGATTTCAACTCAAGCAACCCCACCCCGGTCAAAGCTCTTCACTGCTCATTACACTACACTAAATTCCAGTCGTAAAAGCAGAATGTTGCTGTTGGATTTCCAGAAACGTGTCTTTAATAGGAGTTGACTTCAGGAGGTGGAGCGTAATACCCCTTCCCTTTAGTGGGAGCTGAACCTAGAGACTTACTTCTAACCAAGAGAATCTGGAAAGGGAAATGGGGTGACGAGACCATGGAGAATGCTGGCAGACACCAGCCTAGCCAAGTGATCAAAGTTAGCATCACCAGCAGTAAGTCATGATGATACCATGTACCCCAACATGATGCAACGAGAAGGGGACTTCATTTCAGTGAAATTCTTCCCCCAAACCCATAACCTAGTCTAACCATGAGATAACATCAGATTAACTCAAATTAAGGAATTTTCTACACAATAACTGACCAATACTCTTTAAAAACAATCAAGATCATGAAAAGCAAGGAAAGGTACAGAAACTGTCAGAATAAAGAAGACTAGGAAGACATGATAACTAAATGCAGTATGGGATCCAGATTGGACCTGAAACTGAAAACAGACATTTGTATAAAAACTGGCAAAATCTTAATCAAGACTATAGTTAGGTTAATAGTATTGTGCCAATGTCAATTTCCTTATTTTGATAAATGTACCATGGTTATGAAAGTTTTTAATGTTAGGAAAAGTTGAATGGAGGATATATGGGAACTCTTTGTACTATTTTTGGAACTTCTCTATAAATCTAAAATTATTTCAAAATAAAAAGTCATTTTAAAAAAGCAGGTGCTTTTTTCTTCCCTTCCCCATTTCTTCCTATCATTGGCCTGTTAAATGATGGTGATTGCTGGAGCTCTGGCAGCCATCTTGATCCTTGAGGTCACTTTGAGGTCACCTTGAGGATGGAAGTCATGTCCTGAGGATGGTAAAACAGAAAGATGGAAGCCTAGCTCTCTAATGACACTCATTGCCATCTTATCATCCCTGATCTCCTAGTTCCAAATCTCGTTTTTTTATGAGAAAGAGAAATAATCTCCTTCTTATATAAGTCACTTATTTGGGAATTGCCTGTCAAATGCAGTAAGTTAATAACAGCAATACAGTGAATATCTGTGTAATTTCTATCACTGCAATAAATATTAGAATCTTAGTCCTGGAATTGTTCTTAGATTTCATCTAGCCCAAATTGTCATTTTTTGCATGAGAACCAAAGAGTTAAAACACAGCCCAGGTCCCATCACTGGCAGTAAAGTAAACATGGAAGCCCAAGTCCTGTACCAGTCCACCTGTCCCCACTGTATATCTCACTGCTTGGTGAGAATTCCAAACACCAGCATTGCAGTATTAATGTAACCGCACACATAAAAGTCAGGGTGAAATGCTGCAATGCAGGTCTCTTCTGATTGTCACACTGACTTGCCTACCTCCTGCTAATGATAGCATTCTCAAATCTTATATTTCTGATTCAGTTACTGAACACAGCAACACATATGCAAATTACATTACAATTCTGTGAATTCTGTATTTTGAGTTTAGTGAACAAAAGACTAATATTAAAAATGATACAACTGTTGTATTTATTTGGTTTTTATTAAAAGGGGGATGTAAAAGGAAAATGTATAATATCACACTTCTTCAAGAGTATTGTTTCAGAGAAAAAAATAAGGTTTCAATAGTTACAGTCACTGATTATCTAAAAATACTGAGCAAACCACTTCCCCAGTCTGGGTTACACATTTCTTAGTATGTACAACCAATGGATTCACTGAGATTAGATTTTCTGTGAGTTTCCTTCTAATTCTAATAATCAATAATTCCAAAGCACTAAAGAACCACTCGGTTTTCACCACCTATGTGTAACAATTGTTTCAAAAACCTATACCTTTGCTGTCTTCACCAGATCCTCTAAACACATGCCATTAACTAAGCAGAGAATGCCAATCTTTGGTAGATTGCATCCTTCCTTTGCCATGGAACTTCATAGTTCCTCTCACCAATGAAGTTCCTCTCACCCTGCTCTTTGATTGCAGGCTCAGCCTCCTAACTTGTTCTAGTCAATATCATATGGGGGCCATGCCAGCATGCCAGTTTCAAGTCTGGGCTTTGAGAAGGCTTCCATGTTTCTACATGCACTCATGCTTCCACAGTTGCTGGAAGAATGACATGCTTTGGCCAGCTTGCTGATTCTCATAGGGGAATAAGACGCACATGAAGAACTGCCCCAGCTAAGGCATCCCAGGCAGGCCACCATCAACCTACAGATGCATGAGCAACCATAAGCACCATCAGAAACCAGATCACATGCACTGCACCTGAAGACACTGGAGAAGCAATGTCATTGTAAGCCACCGAGGTTTTGCGGTTGGTCATTATAGTAAAAGCTAGCTGATACGCTGCCTTAAAACCTCAACTTTGCAGGAATTCCACTTTTGGCAAGAACTGGCTATATGCATTTGCTATAAAATGCTGTTCAGGAAATTGACTTGGTTTGCTAGTGAGGTGATGGAACCACAGGCACATTTGGTACCACATTCCCAATCGATCCTTTGCCCACAAATGGGCAAGGAAGTCTGCCTCTCCTGCACACACATTCTTGTGTGTTTTAGTCTCCACCTCCACAAAAGCACATTCAAGTGCTGGGTTACCTACACAGTACCAACCTTTAAAATCACGCTTTAAAAGCAACTTATGCCAGTCCCATCTTTTGCTGTACCTGAATTCAACCCAACGTCAACCATTTTGATTAATGAAATGAAATGCTAGTATTGGTACCATGGGAATAAGATTCTTTTCTAACTATGCATTGGTAAGAAACTAAATTAGATGTCAACATCCTATAATGGGTTGAATATTGCTTTTATTCCCATAGGCAGTAGTGCTAAAAGGCAAATATATTTAGTTGGGTCCATTTTGCTTGTTTTTAAAACATTCCACACATTCTTACTAAGCATCAACTTGCTCTGTGCAAACACTATTCAGGTGTCAGCCCCGGTGTGGGCAGCAGCCAGGACCAGAAAAGCCCAGGGTGTACCACATGCCAGCCGCAAGCAGACAACGGGTCAAAGGACAGTCGGGCCACAGAGCCAAGGGACTGCTGAGGGATGTTAAACAGGAGGGGAACAAGGCAAGAGGCAAGTGGCTGGAGAGAAGGGACAGGACAACAGCCAGCAGGAGCTGCAGGGCACAAGGCATCACATGTCAGTTCCAAATCATGGATGGCTTCCTGCTCCCGTTCTGGTCTTCTCTGTGGTTCCTGTGGGGAAAGGGGAATCCTAGGGGAGCTGGCCAAGCCCTGCAGGTGGAGAAAGGCGGTTATTGGCACCTGACTGTGGGGCATCTGGGAAATTAGCTCCTGGCAAGGGAGTTCTGGCTGCTCAGCACTGGGAATGATGCCTCCCTTTCTGTTGCAAGTGCACACAGACACATACAAAACACACTCCCGTGCTCTGGCACACACACACCACATTCTTGCACACTCATATGCCACACACTCACATGCACCACATAAACTCACTCTCTTACCACACACTACACACTCACACTCTCACACATACATCACAAACTCACAAACGTGCTTATACACATCCTCCCCCACACACTACACACATACTCTCACACATACACCACAACCTCACAAACTCACAAAATCTCTCATGCACCCTTCCACACACACTACACATGGACACTCACACACATACATTTTCTTACACACTTTCACCCATACACACCCCACACATACTGCACACTTTCTTATACTCTCTCACACACAGCATACACTCATACACATATTCTCACACACACTCTCTCACACACAACATACTCTCATACACTCTCACACGCACACCACTTTTTTACACACACTCACACATACCCCATACATACTACACACTCTCTCACACCCTCTCACATTCTCTCACATGCAACACACACTCATACACACATTTTAACACACACACACTCTCTCTCACACACAGAGTTGTCGAGTCTGGGCCAATCCACCTCAGAAATGTCTTCTGCTTCCTCCTAATCACCCACACCCAGGCCCATGCTGCCTTGGCCTGCCCCAGTGAGAGCGCCTTTGAGTCTGACTGAGCCGCTGCTGCTAGCCTCTCAGCTCACCCAGGACTTCCTGTCCACAGTGGCAAGTTATCATCATAAAATTCAGCTTTGATCTCATCAATCTTCTGCTGAGAAGCCATTAGTTCCCCCCAGGGGTACACAGTAATGGTCACATCACAGACACACACTCAAGGCCCTCTGCTTTCTGGCCCCAAGCGGCTGGCCCTGCCTATCATCCCAGGTACCACCTTGACCTGCCAGTCCTCACCTCTGCATCTCTGGTTTTGCTCCTGTGTCACTGCCCAGCCCTCCTCCCACCTGTCAGAATCCCTCTGCCTTTCCAAGCTCACCTCCAACAGAGTCTTCTTGGAGAGCTTTTTTGGAGTCCTTGGCTGAAAGCAACATCCCCTCCCTCTGTGCCTTCTCAGACCATTCACCACCTCGCTAATCATCATGGCCCTGGCCACTTTCACCTCAACCTTGTTGAATGGATCTTTAAGACAGATCCTGTGTCTCATTCACCTTTACAATTCTATTCCCCTTCCCTAATGCCTTAGCATAAAGGAAATCCAATAAAAATGTGCTAATTCAAGGTTAATAATTTAATCCTTATGAGGGCCAATTAATATCCGCCCCATTCCTCTCACTGAGCACAAGCAGACTGGACCAGACATCGCGACTGGTTCCACATAGCTCAGACCCACAATGAGGAAAATGGTGCAAAGCATATGCCCACTCTTAACCCAAACACACGCCTCAGAAAACACCCCTCAACTAGCAGTTCCTGAGGGTCATCATGTGGTGAGCACTCCTCTGGCCACCAAGGCAACCAGACAGCAGGTTAGAGCAACAGAAGGCAACATAATTCATCCTAAAGAAGGATGACACTGTAAAGGCCAAAAAAGGTGGGGGTGGGGTGTATTATAGAGTAAGTGGGGGTGAGGTTGGGCAGGGAGGAGGAGATGAACTGCCATGCAGTTCTCTTCAGGGAGCAGAGATGTATAGGTCAGAAGGACAGAAAATGCCAGTGAGCTTGGAGACTTCAAGGAGCGGAAGGGAAGCTGGTGGCAGGATATCTCTGTGTGCCAGGACCCTGCCCGGGAGGCTGGAGAGTCAGGAAGTAAGATATGTATAATATAAAATTTGTCATCTTAACTGTGTTTAAGTGTAGAGCTAAGTAGTGCTAAGTTCATTCATGTTGTTGTACAGTTAATCTCCAGAAGTCTTTTTATCTTGCAAAATTAAGATTTCATACCCACAACAACTTCCCGTTCCTCCCACCTCCCCTACCCTATCCCACCCCACCCCCACCCCCCAGCGCAGTCCCTGTCAACCACGCTTCTACTTTCTGTCTCTATGAATTTGTTCACTCTAAGTGGAACAAATATTTCACCTCATATAAGTGGAATCATACAGTATTTGTCTTTCTGTGTCTAACTTATTTCACTTAGTATGAAGTCCTCAAATTTCATCCATGTTGTAGCATGTGTCAGAATCTCCTTCTTTTTTGAGACTAAATAATATTCTGCTGTATGGACATACCACATATTGTTTATCCATTTGCTTGTCGACGGACACTCGGGTTGCTTCCACCTTTTGTCTTTTTGAATAATGCAGCTATGAATATGGTGTACTAATATCTCTTCAAGACTCTTTTTTCAATTCTATGGGGTATATACCCAGAATGGAATTAGTGGATCATATGGTGCTGTATATTTCATTTTTCAATGAACCACCATACTGTTTTCCACAGCAGGGAGTTAGGATTTTATTCAAATTGAAACTGGAGGTCATTTGAGGGCTCTGAGCAGGAGAGTAACATGATTTTATTTAGCTTTTTAGAGCGCCCCTCTGGTTTTGGTAACACATAGGGAGGGTGGCTGCAGTTAGAAGGTAAGCATGGAAGTCCTAGAGAGAGGAGGGAGACAGAGGACACAGGGATAGAGCAGGATCTAGGCTGGAGGGCTGGGGAAGGAGGTGTTGAGGAGCCTGAGCCCCTGGGTGTATGGTGACATCATTCACAGAGATGGAGAAAAGCAAGAAATGTAAGTATCAAAAGGTACCAAAGTCCTACTCAAACTCTTTTCTCCTCTCCCTTGTCCTCCTCATCTCTAACTTTTTATCATCCTAAGGCTCTACTAGCCCTCATTCTCTCAGGTTCCCTGTCTGACTCCTCAAGAACAGAAAATGACTCATCAAGAGGTCACCCACAAGTGACCAAGACACCACTGGACTCCATAGGCTTGTTCTTTTGACACATGGGCTGGCAAGAAGTCAGACCACATCTCCAAACTGAGGCCTAGGAGCTGGCCAATAGGTACTCCACTGTTTGTCAGCAGACCCCAGTGTTCAGGGGGACCACCTGAGACTCCATCACCCAGAACTGGGCTCCAGCAGTGAATGACCCTGTCCACAAGTTTGGCCCTCTCTCTCAAGGAGTCCGCATGAGTCTTGTTCTTCTAGCTGGTCTTCTTGTTCTCATCATAGCTCATAGATAAAGGATGGCTTTGCGGAGGCTGAGATTGGTTTTTAAGCATCCAACAAATGTCAACTAAGCAGCTGCTGTATTCCCAGCAATGTGCAGGCATAAGGGATAAGGAGATGGATCAGACATAGCTTTTGTCCTTGAGGAACTTCCCACATAAACATCAACTGGTAATCTGAGGCCACTCCGAGGATAAATAACCACATGGTAAAGAGAAAGAGGCTGTTGTGGGCTGATGTCTATTAGCAAAGGAAAAGCATGACTTGTGCTCCAAGGGCACAGAGGCAGGAAAAAGCAGTGCAGGTGAAAAGGAAAAAAGGAAAGCAGGAAGCAGGGAAAAGGGGCACGTGGGAGGCTGAGACAACACCCAGCCAGGAGGAGATGAGGGTCTCAGAGATGGCCAAGAAAATTTTTTTTTTAGAGACAAGGTCTCACTCTGTTGCCACAACTAAAGTGCAGTGGCGCAATCATAGCTCACAGCAACTTCCAACTCCTGGGCTCAAGCAATCCTCCTAAGTAACTGGGACTACAGGCACACACCACCACATCCAGATAATTTTCTTTGTAGAGATGGTGTTTCGCTACATTGCCCAGGTTCCAAGGTGTCCTTAGTATCCACGCTGTGCCAAGTGTCATTCTGGAAGCTTCATAGCTAATCACTCACACAGAACTCACAGCCACCTGTGAGGAGTGAGATTGAAGTTATTATCACCATTTCACAGACTTGCCATTGAGACTTAGTTGCAACTAAAAGTTTTTTCAAATAAGACTGCCAACTATTGGACCTGGCCTTCAGCCTCTGAGAGAGATTAGGAATCAGCAGTTTCTCTCTCTGCCCACAGACCTCCTCTCTTTGTGTTGTTGCTGTTGTTTTTGTTTTGTTATTATAGCTGGGAATTTTGAGGTTGGTTGGCTGGTTGGTTGGTTGGTTGGTGTAAGTGAGCAGCAGCAGGAAAGAGAAGATCTGTTTTTCTTTGCTCTCCTTCTCGCCTTGATGATTTTCTTAAAAACAAGGAGGGCTTCTCTCCTACGACCACAGAATGAGAAGAGAAAGCGTGTTGTTCTCTCTGGTGGACTGCACCACTGTCCTCACTTCATTCTATTCTCAAAGTCACCGTGTGACTTTGCATTTTGTGCCACAAGATATGAAGTGTCCATCCCTGCCCTGGGGCTGTCCAGCATGGCCTTGTGACTTGCCTAAACCAGTGAAAAAGGGGTAGGAGGGACAGTGAGCCTCAACTCCCCCAGGACCTCCAAGTGTATTGAGTGTTTCCACTTTCTCCATTACTAAAAGAAGGACACACTCAGGAGTGTCTGCTGGCCCCAGAAAACCAAGAGCTGGGAGCTGGATACAGAAGACCCGAACTCCAACAGCAACTGGAAGCTCACTGCAGCCCTCAATTCGCCACATTTTGAAATGTCCCATGGTTGTGAATCACTGACCTATCCCAAATTTTTCATTTTTCGAAAAATGCATCTGAGGCCCAGATTGGAGAAATGATCTGCTAGAGCTTTACAACCAGTTAGAAATTAGGTTTCTTGATTTCTAATCCACAGCTTTTTCACCATACCACCCTATCTCCTCAAAGGAATTCCCTGCCAGCTGCAAGAAAACAGAGGAAATCTGAGTTGCCAACCAAGTAAGTAATTAAGCAGAATAGATTCAGTCAAAAAGCATGAAAGCAAGATTTAACCTGGATAATTCCTCCATAATTTAGAGTTGATCTGTCTAAACAAGTTCCTGTTGATTTCCCAGGAGGGCCTTTCTTCTTGAGCTAAAGTCACAGGAAGCATCAGAGCTGAATCTATTAACCTCATCATCTTCCAAGGTGTCAGTCTTTTGTACCTAAGAAATGTGGCCACATTTTTTCATTTTTGAACTTGTGTTTTATTATGAGGGTCTATGGTACTCAAAAATAACAATATTTTTCCCCAAATGATTTTGCATGTTCTTCTCTGCTTCACATAGAATATGAGCCAGCCTCAACACTGCCTTAGTAATATCATTGCCTATAAATATGACTGTCATTCAAAAATTGTTGTAATCGTGGCATGTTAGGACTGGAAAATACTTCAGAGATCTGGTTCAACCCTGTCATTTCACAGATGAGGATATCGAGGCCCACAGAGGGTAACTGATCTTTCTGAGGTCATACAGCTAGTTACTGGTAGAACACTCAGTGCTATGAGTGAGATCAGCAAGATCATTCTAGAAATATGCAACAAGCTCACTATCTCATTGAAATTGGGTCATTCCACAACTGAGTACCACATGTTCTCACTCATAAACAGACCCTGAACATTGACCATAATGCAATAAGAAAGGGGTTGGCAGTAGCGGGACACTGCCAGGGGATGTGGGGGGGTGGGCACATAACATCAATAAGGGTACCTGATCTCAAATCAGGTGAAGTGGGGACCAAAGGGAGGCCCACACTTCGCCTGTATGATGACCTCTTGTATACCTAATTCTGAATTGTAACCCCCATCTTTAAAATATTTTTAAAAATTTTTTTCAATAAATAAATGATGAAGAGTTAAAAAAGAAAATGGGTCAGTCTATGTTTGCTAAAATGCCCAATGCTAACATTCATGCCCCAAGTCTGAGAAGAGGCTAAATAACAAAAGAAAATGACCCTTATCTGGGAGAAACTGAGACTTCCCTGAAGAGCCAGCAGGTTGCCTGGGTTGCTGGTACGTCATGCCAAGCACCGCTGGAAGGGTTAAGATGTTACTGGCAGTAATGGAGCCAGCCATGCCAGCTGCTAAGAACCAAAAGCTTCACTTTTGTGAGCCAGCTTAAACACTGGGAGCTTAAAATCAGCCATGGTGGAAGTATTTATACCATGGAAATAGGCAAGTGCTATAAATCAATGGACTTGTTGGCTGTAGTTATTTCTTGAGAACCAGTTTACCAGGACACAATGGTGTTGTCCCTCTACCAGGAACTGATGGCTTGCCCTAAAATTGAGAGGACCCTTCCCTACAGACAAGGATGCTCAGAGAGGGAAAACATAGAATTAGCAAGGATAAAAAAGTTCTTTCCCAGATCTTGGCAGTAAGAGCCCCTAAACGTCCTCCCTGAGCAACAAGTACCTGATTCACATCTTCCTAATGTGATTTCAAGGAATTACTTGTCCAAGTCTTCTGCCTACAATCCCAATGTCCTGATACTTGCTCACGCTAGTCCTCTGAACAGCCTAACACTGTGTCCTTTGAGTCCTCCACAGATTGACCAAGTTGGAACAATAGTGAGAAAATGAATCCTTTTTCTTATTTCCTAACCTGAACTGGAAAAGTCAGCAGCTGCATCCTAGGGACTGAGGGTCCCAGGGCTCAGCTAACTAGTGGGGAAATAGAACCGTAACTATCCAACAGCCACTGTAGATCTGGATCTGTCACCTTTCCATGGGGAAAGTGTCCAACGTTTACTTGGAATCTCATGTGCAGGAACTGCCACCCTGACCCAGAAAAAGCACTTGAAAAAGGAGCCTACTGCATGATCAGTTTAGGGGAATCACTTGATCTTTAGTGGGTCAAGCTTTCTTTTGCACACCAAGCCACCTCTGAAGAATCAACTGCACAAATGAAGACGCCAACCAGTCACTATGATGGCTACAGCAGAGCCTTAGTCTGTCCTAGATGAGGGCCCATACCTGCTTTCAAGACCAAGTCAAAGGACAAGGGTCTCAGTGGCCCATGTGAGATGCGCCAGCCAGTGGCAAGGGCTCTGGGATTTTATAGTCTGAGCTCTCGGCACTCTCTCTTCTATTTAGGCAGAAAGCCATTCTGCTCAAGCCTTAAAATTGCAGCCTTGACTAAAGAATTTTTTTCTTCATCCTTTTCTCCTATGGAAGGCAGAGCCCCTGCAGAATTTCAACCAAGCCCCAGTTGACTGTATTTTTTTAAAAATTCAAATGAGCTGGGCTTGGTGGCTCAGCCTGTAATCCCGCGCATTTGATAGGCTGAGGTGAGTGGATTGCCTGAGCCCGCGGG
>NW_007107623.1:609820-637836 GCF_000164805.1 Carlito syrichta
CTCAAAAAAAAAAAAAATTTTTCAAATGGATTTAAAAAGTAAATAGAAGTGGAAAACTTGCCCACCTTACTTATGTATTCCCAGTGCCTAGAAACTATCAGGTATAGAACAGCACTGAATAAATATTCATCAAATGAATGACTTAAAAATGGGTAAAAGATTGGGTTAGAGATCATGATAAAAAGAAGAAAAAAGTAATTATAATAAAATTAAAAATAAGTAAAAATGAGCAAAAGAATTAAACTTTTTTTTAATGAAAATGCCTATATCACCCTGCATAGAACCAAAAGTTAAAATAAAGGCAAAGATTGGTAGATTTGATTACCTAGAAATTTTTCAATTCTGTACAATAAAAAATAATATAAAAGTACATAATAAATGGAAAAACATCTATGACATATATGACAAAAGGTTCATGTCATATCTCAATATATAAAAAACTTATCCAAATCAATAAGAAAAAGATAAACATTCAAATAAAAATAAAGATAATTCACACAAAAAGTTGTCAATAAACTTTAAGTGTCTGATGTCACTAATAATTTTTTAATGTATAAATATTTGAAATGTATTTCTCACAGTTCTGCAGATTGGAAAGTTCAAGATTGAAATGCCAGCAGGTGTGGTGCCTGGTGAGGGCCCAGATCACTGATTTTGAGATGGCACATTGATCACTTTGTCCTCACACGGCACAGAAGCAGAAGGGCACAAAGGTCTAAGTTAGTTCCCTCTAGCTCTTTGATAAGACACTAATTCATTCTTGAAAGTAGAGTCCTCATGACTTAATCACTTCTCAAAAGAGATTAATTATTTTTTCTCTTTTTTTAAAATGTCAGTAAGCTTTGGGAGTACACACGGTTTGGGGTTACATTAATGAATTGTATAGTGTTGAAGTTTGAGCTTTAGGACACCCATGACCCAAACAATGTACAATGTACCACATGGATAATTTTTCATTCCTCTTCCCCATCATTCTTCACTTCTGAATCTCCAATGTCCATTATACCATTCTATATGCTTTTGCAGACCCATAGCTTAGAAGTAAGAACATGACATATTTGGTTTTCCATTCCTTAGTTACTCCAGTTCCATTCAAGTTGCTGCCAAGGGCATTATTTTGTTCTTTTTGATAGCGGAGTAGTATTTCATGGTATATACTTACAACACTTTCTTTATCCACTCATTGATTGATGGCACTTAGGTTGATTCTATATCTCTGCAATTGTGAATTGTGCTACAACAAACATAAAAGTACAGGGGTTTTTTTGTATAATGACTTCTTTTCCTACAGGTAGATACACAGTAGCAAGATTCCTAGATAGAATGATAGATCTACTTTGAGATCTTTGAGAACTCTCTATGCTGTTTTCTATAGAGGTTTTATTAGTTTACATTCCCACCAACAGTATATAAGCATTCCCTTTTCTCTGCCACTGCACCAAATCTGTTTTTGTTTGTTTATTTTTGGGGTTGTTGTTATTGTTGTTTCCTTTTTAACAATGGCCGTTCTGACGGGGGTAAGTTGGTATCTCATTGTGGTTTTCATTTGTGTTTCACTAATGATGAGCAATGTTGAGCATTTTTTTCATATGTTTGTTGGTCATTTGTATATCTTCTTTTCAGCAATGTCTATTCATATCATGTGTTCACTTTTTAATGGGAGTATGTGTCTCAATCCCTATCAAGTTAACAATGTCATTTTTCACCAGAATTTGAAAAAATAATCCTAAAATTCATGTGAGACCAAAAAAGAGCCCAAATAACCAAAGCAATCCTAAGCAAAAAGAACAAAGGTAGAGATATCATATTACCTGACTTCAAATTATACCACAAGGCTATAGTACCCGAAACAGCATGGTACTGGCATAAAAGCAGACACAGAGACCAATGGAACAGAATAAAGAACCCAGAAATAAAATCAAATACCTACAACCAACTGAGCTTTGACAAAGCAGACAAAAACAACACTGGGAAAAGGACACCCCATTAAATAAATGATGCTGCAAAAACTGAATAGCCACATACAAAAGAATAAAACTGGATCCTTATCTCTCATTGTATACCAAAATTAATTCAAGGTGGATTAATTACTTAAATGTAAATCATAAAAATTCTAGAGGAAAACCTAGGAAAAACTCTTCTGGACATTGGCCTAAGCAAAGAATTCATGGCTAAGATTCCAAAAGCAAATGCAACAAAAATAAAAATAAATAATTGAGACTTAATTAAACTAAAAAGTTTCTGCACAGCAAAAATAATAAACAGAGGAAATAAATAACTTACAGAAGGGAAGAAAATATTCACACACTATATATTCAATAAAGGGCTAATAACCAGAATTTACAAGGAACTCAAACAAATCAGAAAAAAAAAAGTCATTAATAACTTTAAAAATATATTTTTCACCTGAGAAAATTTACAAAGTTTAAAAATAATGAAATATCCAGTGTTAGCAGAGTTGAAAAAGTGGGTATTCTCATACTCTGCTAGCGGGAAAGTAAATTAGTGCAAATCTTCCGGAAAGTGTTTTTGCAATAATACCAAAAGCCTTTAAATGTACATGCCTTTTGATGCAGAAAGAGCACTGATAGAATTTATCCTCAGGCAGTCTTCTGAGATATATGCAAAGATACATGAACAAAGTTGCTAGTCATGGCATTATTTATAACAACAAAATTTATAAGCAACCCAAAGTTCCAATAATAGGGAAAGATTTTTTTAAAGTAAATTATGGATTTCTATATAATGAAATACTTTGCAGTCACTAAAAATCAAGATGTTGAAAATCTTTAATATTGGAAAATGTTCAAAATATATTGCAGAGTGGGGAGAAAAGCTGTCTATAAATCAGCACTTACAGTAACTCTTTAAAAAAAAAAACTACACATGTAGGTACCTGGAAAAAAATATTAACAGTTGCTATCTGTGGATAGAGAAACCATAGATGATCTGATTTTTTTTGTATACTTTGCAAATTTCAGTTAAAGGCAACAGAGTTATGTACTCAGGCCTTGGTTTAGTTTCTGGTACCTATAAATTTTTCAATTCTGTACATTAAAAAATGATAAATATAAACGTACATAATAAATGGAAAAACATCTATGGCATATATGACAAAAGGTTCATGTCATATCTTAATATATAAAAAACTTATCAGCCATGTGACTTAGGAAAAGATACCTACTTTCTCTGCAACTCTGTTTCACCATCTGATAAGGAGAGGTTCTTGGTACTATATAACAGAACTGAATAAAATAATCTCTGTGAGGAGCTTAACACAATTTCAAGCACATAGCATATGTCTGGCAAACATTAACTACTGCTATTAGGGAAAATTAATAGAAACTATTGTTTAAAAAGAGAAATGAACACCTTTTGAAGTTTGGCCTTGGCCTCTACTGGGGTGTAACAGAGTTTACCTAACTGCCTGTCCAGCAAAAAGATCAGCTCTGTCCAAGGGGAGAACAACCTCTTTGGCTGGAGGCTCCCTCTAAGCCACTGGATGGAAGGGTCCACTTTCCACCTTCCAATCTCCTACAATTTTCTAGCTTTTGAGTCTACAATGCTTGGAGTTAGAACAAGGTTACCTTAGACTTTTTTTTTTTAACTTCAAAACCCTCCTAAGTATCCAAGTCAGAACAAAACCTGGTCCGGTGACACAAAAGTAATGGATGGTCATACTCTGCCTTCATGTCTCAGGACTCACAGAACCCCAGAGTCTAAATGAGTATCAGGAAGCAAAGAGAGACAATAACTGTTTGTGAGGTGATCTCAATTTGTGAAGTCCAGAAGCTATGTCAGCATGACTTGTTGGAACCCTGAGGCCCCTTCTTCCAGAGACAGTGCCCACCAGTCCCAAGTCACCAAGAAGAGTGCCTCAGAGAGCAATCTACAGTGGGGGGAGATTGGAAGGCCCGGCTCCTGGAAGAGCACTCCATGCCCGTTCCCAGGACTGAGAGTCTATACTGGTCCTCCTACTATATGACCCCTTCTGCCTGCACCCTGTCCTGAATGCTGACTTTTTTTCTCCTGGCTTGGAAGCATTTCTCTGCCTGTGCTCTCTTATTAGTCCCACTCTCAGGACAGTGGCTGCCACAAGTTTCCTCTAGCTCTACACAGTGCTATTCCTCTCACCACAGAATGACTTACTGAGCACTAAGATCCCTCTCTCCCTATGAGTCACAGTGACATATAAGCCCCCTTTGGATCCTAGCTCAAAGCCCCCACTGCCCTATGGCTGTGACACCACACCAGGAGGGGCCTCAGGGGCAAGGTGCCTTCTCTCTTGTGGCTATGCCATGAATCTAATACAATGAAAAATGATCTATAGCGTCCCTCTCCCACATTAAGGTCTACTTGGCTGTGGGGAGGGAAGGTTCTTTCAAGACTTTATAGATTAAAATTGAGGTGATAAGAGTTCATTTGGTCTTCCCTTCCCTGCTGAGGTCCTGATCCTCCTGGTGCAGACAGAGAATTGGGGGCTATATCTCTACTGTGATTACCATCATTCAGCATCAATCTTCCTGATGCTAACTGCTAACCTAGTCGAGGCACTCTCTTTGGACCACAGGATCTACCAAGCCTATCTACAATTTGAACCTATAACCTACCTGGCTTCGAGTCAGGTGAGGGGTTAATGGACAATAGACAACCTGATGGAAACAGTGTAAACTTGAGAGTGAGACACAACTGGTGCCTCACATTCTGGTCAAGCTACTTACCTTTTCCAAGATCTAGTCTCTTCCACTGTGGAATGAAGAAGGATAATCCCCACCACACAGAGTTGTGGTGCAGTCTGAATAAGATAATGAATATAAAGTGCATGGGACCTAGTAAGAGGTCAAGCAATGAGTTATTATTATTGGTAACCACATTTTGAATCTCCATGGCCATTTCTACCATACAGGGATGCTGCATATTCAACAATAAACTCCATAGTCAGTGATGGTATTTTGAGTGTCCATCCCATTTACCTCTGTGTCTTTCACCTACCTTCCTGCCAGGCATACTGTAGAGAGCAGACCCTTAAATATTTGTTGAAGGAATGATTTAATGAATGACATTTGGTCTCTGAAATGTGCCTTCTGCATTTTATCATTTCATGAATGATGTATTATTTCATGACCTTTTGGATTTCCATTTAATCATGCATCTAGATTAAATCCTGATTTATTTCCATGACCCTGAACAGCATATAGCTCTTTTCCTCCATATTATCCTGCCTACATGGATACAAGCCCTATACCAAGTGCATCTCTTTGCGCAACTAAACACCCTGAAAATCTGCGACTCAAAGAAACAACAATTTATTATTTTCCCCCAGTTCTGTTGGCTGACTACGCAGTTTTTGTGCTGATTTCACTTGGACTCACTCATTTGGTTACAGTTGATGACAGCTGGAATGATTGGCCCAAGGTGGCGTCAGAGGCTATCAGCTGGACCTCTTGTTCATCCAATGGTAGTGGAGTTCAGGTTTTGTTACACAGCAGTAGGGGTAGGTCAAGAAGCCAAAGTCAGAGACTAAAAGATCTCCAGAGTCAAGGTTTAAAAAGTAGCTCAGCATCATTTCCCCAATATTACTAAGTCAAAGCAAGTCCCATGTCTGGAAAAATTATTTTTCAGCAAGGAAACGTGTTGGAGGAAGGAACAAACTCTACCTCTTGATGAAAAGGGCTTCAAAATACTTTGTGCCCATTTTCAAACCAGGTTGAAAAAAAGAAATATACATTAACTGAGTCCATGTCTCTTTTGGGGATTAACACATTCCCATTTGGACCACAAAAAGTCAAGAGCATCTTACCTTTTCCCAAAGTAGGATTTTTCAAGGCCATTCAGAGCTGCTTGAAACTTCCTCTCCCTGGGTGATTTCATTTACTCTCATTATTTCAGTGCCATCTATATGCTCATGGTCCTCATGCCTCTGGTTCAGCTTCTGACTCGCAGATTCAAATCTTGATTTTCCTCCCCAAATCTGCTGCATCCACAGTCTTTCCAATCTCAGTAAAGGGAATCCTCAGCCATTCAGATGCACAGACCACTAATCTAGTTTGTTTTCAGTTTCTCTCTCCCCTTCACCTCCCACTTTCTATCAATCAACAAATCCTGCTAGCTCTACTCCAAGCCACCTCTCCCCATCTCCACCACTGTATCAGTTTTCTAAGACTCCCATTACAAACTACCAAAAACTGGGTAGTTTAAAACAGCAGAAATGGCCCACATCTCTAGAAGCCAGAAGCACAAAATGCAAGTGTCAGCAAAGCCATACTCCCTCGGTAACCTGTAGGAGAGAATTCTTCCTTGCCTCCTCCTAGCTTCTGGTGGTGGCCTTGGCGTTCCTTGGCTTGCAGGGGCATCACTCTGTCCTCTGCCTCAGACATCACATGGCATTCTCTCTGGGTGTCTATCCCTGGGTCCAAATCTCCCTCTTCTTATAAGAACACAAGTTATATTGGATGAGGCCCACCCTAATCCACTATAAATAACTTCATCTTAACCTATTATATCTGTAAAGATCCTATTTCCAAATAAGGTCACATTCACAGGTACCAGTTTTAGGACTTCAACATGTATTTTGGGGGGACACAATTCAGTCCATAACAACTACTATAATCCCAGCTCAAGTCAACATCATCTCTCATTGCAGTTGCCTCTTAATATCTCCTTGTTTCACTCTTAACCTCCTACTGCAAAATCTTAGAACAAAATCGAAACTCTACCTGACATTCAAAGCCCAAAGCCACGATCTGCACAGCCCTTCCCAACTTTGTCCTCTTCCCCTTCACCTTTCTTCACTCTCGTGCCTCACCGAGCTCCTCTTTGCCAGTGACAGGCTAGGACACCCACCCAAGGAAGGACCTTTATACGAGCTGCTTCCTGTGCCTGGAATGCCATCTCTAGGATTCAAATGACTCACTCTTCTTGCCATTCAGATGCAGGTTTAAACATCACCTCTTCAGAGATCTTCCCAGTCATTGTTTTTCACACTTTTCCTAATTTGATTTCTTACAGGCACTTGGACCTGTGTGATTTGTTTTCTTATTTGTTGATTCATTGCCTGTCACCTCCCACTAGGATGTGAGCAGGGACTGTACCTCCATCACAGCTCTATTCTCCACACCAAGAATAGTGCCTGGCACAAAATAAACACTCAATAAATATTTGTTGAATGAATGAATTGCTTTTTGATTGTCAAGTCCAATAGGCATTTTTTAATCTATGTCTAACAGAACCTACCTCATTTGACAGGCACAATCACATCCTTCTGAAATTCTTGATCATCTCCTCCCACCCCTAACCAATCTCAAGACCACGGCTTCTCAGTTCACCCTACTATGACTTCTTGGCCTCCTTTGCACATCCTTCTTCCTCTGTCTGTGCCTTTAATGTCAGTAAACCTTGGGGTTCCATTTTAGGTCCTTGTAGTAGACAGAATAATGTTTCTCCAAAGATGTCTACACCCTAATCCTTGGAATTTGTGAATGCTACCTTACATGGTTTAGAATATGCAATGGGGAGATTATCCTGAATTATCCAAGTAAGGCTCAGTGAAATCACAAATGTCCTTATAAAATGAAGGCAAGTGAATCAAAGTCAGAGAAGATGATGTTAGAATACAAAAAGATTGGAGTGCAGCTTAACCATTGAAAAGGTCTCCAGCTGGTGTATAGCCGTGTGGCCACAGCCCACTGCAGCCTTGGACTCCTGGAATCAGAGGTGTAAGCCACTGCCCCTGACTTAAAAGTGGTTTTTGCAGGTAGTCTGGATCCTTAACCTGGAGCCTACTGAAAGTCTTGAACTCCAGGCCTCAAGCTGTCCTGCCATCACAACCTCCCAAAAGTACTGGAATTTACAGGTGTGTGCCACAAAACCCAGCCTCTCGTTCAGTTTTAATAAATTTGTACAAGCCAAAAAAAAGGAAGAAGATTGGAGTGATATAAGGTCATGAGCCAAGGAATATGGGCAGCCTCTGGAAGCTAGTTAGGGCACTAAATGCACTTCTCTGTTAGGAAACCCCTACCATAAATGCACTCCTCTTTTGGGAAGTTAGAAGACAGGGGAGAGGAGGGAGGGAGAGAGGAAAGAGAGCGCTAAAAACAGGTTCTCCCCTACAGTCTTCAGCAGTCACAGCTCTGCTGACACTCTGATTTCAGCCTCATAAGCCCATTTCAGACTTTTGACCTCCAGTACTATAAGATAACAAATTTAGATTGTCTTAAGCCACTATGTTTGTGGTAATGTGTTACAGCAATATCAGAAACTAATGCCATTCTCTTCTCCCCTCTTCATGTTCTCTTTGGGCAACTTCATCTTCACCCCTAGCTTCAATGACCATCCATAAGTAGATATTTCTCTCTAAAAGTCAAACTTATATACCCAACGACTTGTTTAACATCTTTACCTGGATGTCCTGTGAGTACCCCAAACTCAACATATCCTCAGCTCAACTCTTCTCCTACTCTACCCCAACCTCTCTCTCCCCGTGTTCTCTGTCTCAGCTGACAGTAGCATGGTGCACCCATCATCCCAAGCAGGGCTCCTTAAGGCCTCCCTTTCCTTCACCCCAACATCCAATGAATCTCCCAATCCTGCTCATTTTATCTCATATACTCTCCCCACCTCTCCATTGCTTCCATCACAGCTCTTTTCATCACTTGCCTTAACTTTTACCATAGCCTTCCAACTGGTCTCCAGTCTCCACCTTTGAACTCCTAGAATACATCCTCCATGCTACATTTTTCCTTTTAAAACGCAAATATCTTATCACACCCTTCCTTTCATAGGTACCTCTGAGAAAAAAGTCAAGTTGCTAAACACAGCTTATAAGGCTCTCCTTGCCTGCCTTACCACCCAGTCTCATCTTCTCTGCACGATGACCCATGCTTCCCACTACCCTAAATGCACTCCTTTGTTGGGAAGTTAGAAGACAGGGGAGAGGAGGAAGGGAGGGAGACAGGACAGGGAGCACTAAGAAGCAAGGCTAGTTTCACTACCAGATCTTTCCTTCACTCCCTGTACCTCTCTAAAATCCCCATTGGACTGACTCCCAGTTTAAGGAGAGTAGAAACACTCCTCAATATAAGACAAACACACATATACTGGCTCTTAAGCATTCTCATTATTCCTGAAGACACATCCAAAAAATGCAAGATCACACTCCAAAATGCAACTTCATGTAATATTCATTCCCTTATAGATGTATCCACCCACAGAAATACAAATACAGAAAATACAGACAGATGCTTATCCAACTGCAAGTGCCTTCCTCCCATAACTCCCCTTAAAATCCTCTTTCGCAGACACAGCCTAAAAACACAAATATCCATGCTTCTGTGGCTCAAGGAGCAAGAGACTAAATAGAGAGGAGAGGTGGGAAAGAATAGCAAAAGGACTGAGGCAAAATGGGGGAAAGAGTAATGACCATGGAAAAGTTAACTTGGAATATTCATTCACCAACATTTCCTAAGTCCCAATCACGCTACTAAACAGTAAGGATCCAAAGATCCTTAGTATTAGTAGTAATAATAATAATAGTAGCCAATGATAGTAATCATTGTATATGAGGCACTATATATGTGCTGTACATATATTAACTCCTTTAATCCCCATAGCAACCTCATAGTAGATACTAAAATAATGCTAAATTTATACATGCTGTAACAAGGTGCAAGAAAGTTAAATGACATACCCAAGGTCACATTGTTTAAAAAAAAATGGTAGAACTTGGATTCCTAGCCAGGATGCCAGATTCCAGAGTCTAATCAACTTCACAAAACAAGACCTTGCCCATGTTGATGAAAGATGCCAAACTCTGTAAAATATTGCAGATGACTTATTCTGAGCCAATTGTGAGTAACCTAGGCCCATGACACCCATACCCAGGAGGGTCTGAGAATGTGTGTCCAGGGTGATTGGATTGTAGTTTGGTTAGAAGGACAGAAGTTATATGAAACCATAAATCAATACATGTGACATTTATATTGGTTCGGCTCAAGAAGGCAGAGCATCTCCAAGTGAAGGCTTGCAGTTTATAGGTGGAGTCAAAGACTTCTTGACTGGCAATTAGTAGCAAGAGTTATCTAAGGAATTTTGAAAGCAGTAAAGGAAATGGGTGACTTGAGGAATGATAAGGGAATCAATTTCTTGATACATAGATGAAGCCTCACAGATGGCAGACTTCAGAGGGAATGGTAATAAGTGTCTTCAAAGATGCCCAAATTCCAGAAGTCTCCAAAAGACATCTTTACAAGGTCATAAAGTACTTTGATTTTCCTTCTTCATCTGCTACGCAATGCTATGCCAGAGTCAGGTTGGAAAGTAAACCACATCATCTAGGGAAAGTTAATTTAAAAAACTCATATCCTCAGACCTCTAAGTTAGGAATTTGGCTAGCTAGGAAAAAAGATCAAGGCCAGGAGCAGGGACACACATCTGTAATTCCAGTACTTTGGAAGGCCAAAGCAAGAGGATTGCTTGAGTCCAGGAGTTTGCGACCAGCCTAGGCAACATGATGAGACCTTGTCTCTACCAAAAAATCAGAAAATTAGCCGGGCCTGGTGGCACAAGCCTCTAATCCCAGCTACTCAGGAGGCTGAGATAGAAGTATTGCCTGAGTCCAAAAGGTCAAGACTGCAGTGCTACCTCCATGCCACTGCCCTCCAGCCTGGCAAGAGTGAGATCTCAACTCAAAAATAAAATTAATTTTTTTTAAAAAAGGAAAAAAGATCAGAGTTTAGTCCTCACCCAAGAGTAAATCACATGCCAATAGGTACTCACAGGCTGAAGTCAAGGGTTAGGCATCTTCTTTCTTTGGGAAGGAAGCAATGGATTAGAAGGAGGTAACAAGTCCTAGTGATGGACACTGGCCTTAAAATCAGAGGGACCTGCACCCATATCCTAGCTCTGCTACCCACTAGCTGTGAAAACTTTAGTAAGTTACTTAAGCTCTCTGAGCATCAGTCCTTATCTGCAAGTAAAGGTATTACTGCCTACTTTTTTGAGTTTTATTAGAATTAAATGGATAATGTATGTAAAAGTACAAAGTCCAGTGCGTAGCATACAATAAACACGCAATAAATTAGAAATCTTTTCCTCTTGTTGTTCCGACAAGTAGTTATTCAACTCCCCAAGCCTAATGCGTTTCAAAAGCATTAGAAGAAGAGCAATTGCAAACTACAACCCTCAGGCATGTGTACTGTTTGGCCTGCAAAGTACTTTAAAAGGCCCAGTAACTGGGCAGTAGCTATAATTTAGGCCACTAGACAAGCAGCACAGCACCTAGTAGCTCTTGCAATTACAGGCAGCCAGCCCCAGCCCCTGAAGGCATTTCGGTTCTCGATTCCTGCATTAGCATCAAGGTGGCCTAAAACTATCTGCTTCAGACCTACAGAATCAGACTTCCCTAGAGAGGGGCCTTGCACTCTGCTGTTTAAATTCTTGTACACACTCATGTGTGAGAACCACTAAATTAAAGAGTAAAGAGACACATTGTATTTTCCAGCAAGATGTATGGCTCAGGGGTATATGAACTGAACTGCAATGCTGCCAACTTTGGATACTTCTTTCCTACAAGACAGGAAATAAACAAAGGCCATCTTTCTGTTCCTGAAAAGAAGTGGCCCTCTTAAAATAGGATTTCCAGGACACTTTCCAGGGGAAGCTACTGGGTCTTCCTTGCCTAAATTTTAGAAACCAGAAAGCTAGGCCCAGCAGGGATGGGAAAGGTTAACTCTACTAAGCCTGGCACTTGAGAGAAGAGGTGGCTCTGAGGCAGAAGAGAACAAACTCCTAAGGGACAGAATCCCTGATTGTGGTTCCAGAGTGCGGAAGAAAACAGTCCTCATTGACTTCTTCTCAGAAGCACAGGAAAGGAACAGTTAAGAGCAACAGTGCGGCCCAAGGTACAAAGGAGCAGAGTCAAGGAGCAGCCCAGGATTGAACATAGGGCTAAACATAGGTATTAATGTTGCACAGGAACAAAGTTCTGAGTCATAGGCCTGGGGAGGGTCTTGCTGACTGTCTCAATGTGCAACCAAAAGTGACCTTAGAATAATTTCCTCAGAAAAAAATTACATCAAAGTTAGACCAGGTATAGTGGCTCACATCTGTAAACCTAACACTTCTGGAAGGTGGAGGAGAGAGGATTGCTTAAGCCCAGCAGGTCGAGGCTGCAATAGCCACAAGCATACCGCTGTACTCCAGCTTGGGCAACAGAATGAGATTCTGACAAAAAAGAAGAGGAAAGAAAGGAAGGAAGGAAGGAAGGAAGGAAGGAAGGAAGGAAGGAAGGAAGGAAGGAAGGAAGGAAGGAAGGAAGGAAGGAAGGAAGGAAGAAAAGGAATTACATCAGAGCTAAAGATCAGATAACACCCAAAGACCCCAGTGTCAGGCCTGGCATTTCCTCTCCACCTAAATCTGGAATCACGTGATCAACCCTCCCCACCCGACCTGGAGCCCTTGCAAACTCAGCTTGTCCTGAGCCTGGTCAATGAAAAAAGGCAACTGAGGTGCCCCAGTCCAATTAGGAGTAAGATTTGAGTCTGCCTTAGAGGATCCAGTCCTGGCATCTTGCCCTTTGCCCTTGCTCCCACCTTGAACTCCATTTCTGGCAAATGAGCTCCTACCTCCTTTGTGCTCAAATCTCTGAGCCTGCCTTACCCTACTTCAGTGTCTGTCCTTAAATAAAGGACTATTCCTGAGTCCCTTGCCTGAATTTAGGGTCCTGCTGTCTGCAAGCAGAGATCCCCCGTAAATACTTCCAACCCCTAGTGCCCAGACCTCCCAGCACCATTTTGGATTCTGCACTGTGAGAACTGTGATCTCCTGGAGGGACATTCTTCCGTGCTAACTCCCAGAAGTCTGAGATCCTTCCAGTTCTGGCCTTTGTGTCCAGTGCCTGCAGAACTGCCCCCACCAGCCCCACCCAAACTTCTGTGCTTTACCTTGTCACATCCCTAACTTTGTTCCAAAATGTGACCTTCAACAGAAAAAAGTAATTAGTACATTTATTATGCCTTTATCTGTACTTGTTTGCCCTTAGCTTTTCTTTTCTTTTTTTTCTGGCAAGGGGGCAGATAAGAAAAAACTCGTCTTTATTATACCTAAGAGCAAATAAAAATGAGTTGTTACTAACCAGATATCTCACCTACAGAAGGTAATAATCAGCTAGAATTCAGAGTCTGATCATGATCCCCAATTGACAAGTTGCCTAGAGAATTAGAATATAAACAGCAGCATTATAGATGAACTTGTAATCACCATACAAAAAAATTATTTATAAAAAATTGTATATTTGGCCAGGCACAGTGGCTCATGCCTATAATCCCAGCACTTTGGGAGGCCAAGGTGAGAGGATTGCCTGAGCCCACGGGTTCAAGACCAGCCCGGGCAACTTGGCAAGAGTTCATCTCTACAATAAATAAGTAAATAAATTGCTGGGCATAGTGGTGCATGCCTGGAGTCCCAGCTACTTGAAAGGCTGAGGCAGAAGGATCACCTGAGCCCAGCAGGTAGAAGCTGCTGTGGCTGAGAGCATGACACTACCCTCCAGTCTGGGTGACAGAGTGAGACTCCAACTCAAAAAAAATTGTATATTTATTCTTACATGTTTAAACTTCAGTCATCTTCAAAGTACTCTCGTTTGATGCAACACGCTTATTGAGATACTTTTTCCCACTGCTCAAAACAGTTTTTGGACTCATCAATTGTGATGCCTGTTAGTGCTTCTGTGGGCTTTCTTTTGTTTCACCTCTTCCATATCAGTAACACATTTCCCTTTGAGGACTTTTTTCATCCAGGGAAACAAGAAAAAGTTGCTCTGGGTGAGATCGAGTGAATAGAGAGGGTGGGGCACGGGGAACATGCCATTTGGGGTCAAAAACTGCTGAACACTCAGCAGCGGTGTGGGCAGGTGTGGTCGTTAATCAACCATCATGAAATGGGCAAACTCGTTGAAAGAATCTCCAAAAAAATTAACTGAAGTGGAATGTAGCCTCTCACAACAATGCTAGCTGGCACACTGATGCTGATGGGTTCCTAGAACACTTATCTAGTGGGGAAAGTCTATACTACAACGGAGTCACCTTCCAAACGATAATTCCAGGTTTCTTTTGGGGGGGTTCCCCTTATACATAAAGGGAATCCTCAATTTCATATATTCAGCGTTTGATCAACCTAACCTTTCTTTAACACTTTATCCATTGAATCTCCTAAAGTTTAAACCATGTATTAAACTTGAACTTTAATTCATCAGCTGCTGAACAAACATTGCAAGTGCCCTCATAAAAGTCCTGCTTTCTGGTCAGTATTCATGAACACTCCTTCCTTCCACAAATACTTCTTGAAGGCCAGTTATGTGTTAGAAACTGTGGGTGAAATATGGCATCTGATCTCATGAAGCTGACAATACCAACCGGGGCAACATACAATAAATAAGAAAGCAAACAAATAAATAACATACTGTATGCTTTATGCTATGAATGAAAGAATCAGGGTACTACAATAAAAATAAATGAGAAATACCCCAGTAACAACGGGCATGCCTAGCACCCAGAACTCGGTTTCTAATGCTATTCTCCAACAAAATGAACCAGGGCTCCTTAGAAAAATGACTGATTTTAAGACCAAGGCAGGAAATATATAAGATTATTCTGGAGCATCTTGTGGTGCAAGAAAGTAAGAAGATGCTAAAAAAAAAAAATCTAGATTGCCACATTGAAGGAGCAAGACCAAAGGAACACAGGACCAACTGAAAGAGCTTCCAATGGCTAAAGTTGGAACAACTGGAGTGACAAAATAAAAAAGATAATACTGAATTATAACCCAAAGTATAAAATAAATATTCATGAGTTGATACTGACATGAATAAGTGATTGAACATATTAATAAATGGAGAAGCAACAAATACCTCATGCAGAAAAATTTCAAGTAATTTTTGTAGATATGCCATCCTAAAGGAGGGGAGGCATAAATCCCAACTCCTTACCTGTGAGCTGTTCCAAGTGACTTCCTTCCAAAGAGTTTAGTATGGCAAGGAGGAAAATATGTAACTTTATAATAGAGAAATCTGACAAAAACTATTGTAGCCAGGTGATCAAAGTAATATCAACAGTCATAAACCATATTGAAAATATGTACCCTTTCTACACTCTGATCATGATGGCTTTTGCCTCTGTAATCACCCACTCCAAAAGCCATAATCCAGTCTAATCATGAGAAAAATATTAGGTAAGTTCCAATAAAGGGGCATCCTACAATATGCTTGGCTAGTACTCCCAAAACTGTCAAGGTCATCAAAAGCAGTCTGAGAAACTATCACAGCCAAGAGCAGCCCAAGAAGACAAGAGAACCAAATGTAATGTTGGAGTTCTGAATGGGATCCTGGGACAGAAAAAGCATATCAGATCAAGAAATCTGAATACACTGTGGACGTTAATTAATACTGTTATATCAATATAGGTTCATTAATCAAAAGAAATACACCACACTAATATAAGATGTTAATAACAGGGGAAACTATGATCAGAGGCTACCTAGGAATTCTCTGAACTATCTGTTTAGTTTTTCTGTAAATCTAAAAATAAAATCGATTAGTAAATAAATAAATAAGTAGGGATGGAAGTCTAATTTAAGCAAGGTGGTCTGAGAAAGCCTCACTAAGGAGTTAACTTGAAGCCTGCACATGAAGGTCTGGGTTCTGTGAGGAGGAGAAAGAATGTTCAGAGCCCAGGAAACAGCACATGCTCAGGTCGTCTGGTAGGAAAGAACCCAGCACATCAGAGGAACTGAGGGGATGTCCACATGCTTCAGGTGCTGTGAACAAGGTGCAGAGTGGAGAGAAATAAGCCTGAGGGGGAAGGTAGAGAGAAGTAAGGCTGAGGGTTATGCAGGAGCCAGACTACTCAAGATCTTGATGCTACAGCAAGGAGAAGGATCGAAGTACAGAGGGAAACAATAGAAAAAGCTTAGTTTCCTCAGTACGACTAGCTTATTTGGCAGAGCAATGTTTGTGCAACTATGGAATATTTTATTACAATCATTCATTTTATAAAAGTAAATAGGAAATTAAATACTGAAGATAGAAGCTGGAGGTCTCATAAACACATGTGAGCAAAAATGGAGCCATTAGGCAGACAGAAAAGGTAAAACTAAAGGTGAAACCAAACTCATTTTAAGATTTTCATTGGGCTTAAGCTGACTGTGTGAATAATGGTGAAAGAAATGAACAAAATTAAAGACCATCTAGAAAATGTTAAGAATATCTCATTGAAAATTATGTCTAAAAGATAAAATTTCAACTTAAGCTTTCATAATTTGTTGTATTTCTGAGAATGAAACTTTCCTGAAAACATATAGATCCTCTTTCGTACATAATTTTAGAAATGAAATAAAGTAAGGAATCACTTTTATGTTTTCTACATTAAGTATTACCTTTAACGGCTTCACTAAATTTTGAAACAGATTACGTTTTTTTCAACACCTTCCTTACTGCACTCTGCTTTCCAAATTTACATCAAATCCAAATTCAGCCCCGAAAACATACTCAGATCGATTACCCACCACCGACACCCACAAACACCTCCACTCTCACCCTCAGAAGGCAAGACCCTAGGCAGAACCCTCCTGGCCCCCTTCTCTCTTTCTGTGTCTTGTTTCCCAAGACCTTATGAAGGAACTGGCGATGTAATCTGTTAAACTAATTCTCTATAAGGATGCATATGGCTCTTCCTCAAAAATTTGAAATTTAAAAGAGATCTTATGAAAATAAGAATACCTTAAGCCAAGAAACAAATCTTTACTAATATACATTTTAGCAGTTCTGCCAATCTGGTGGGAGAGATATTTTGTAGAATATAAATTTTTAACAGCCCCTTTCCTTCACACCACATGGACAACTAAATACTGTGCCAACTCAGAAGTTCCATTTTATTATTAATAACTTCAGTCTATTTTATTTGGTTATTTCCATATCCTTCTTTACATTTTTATTGATATATAACTGCACATATTTTTTGGGTACATGTGATATTTTGCTACATACACACAATGTGTAATGGTCACATCGGGGTATTTAAAATATACATCACTTGAAACAAGTATGATTTCTATGTATTGGGAACTTTCCAAATCTTCTCTTCTAGCTGTTTTGAAATATACAATAAATTATGGTTAACTATAGTCACCCTACTATGCTACTGAATACTAAAACATATTCCTGTTATCTAACTGTATGTTTGTACCCATTAACAAACCTCTCTCCATCCTCCCCCCGCTACGTACCCCTCAACAAACACACACAAAATTATCATTCTACTCTACATCAATGAGATCCACTTTTTAGCTCCCACATATGAGTGAGAATATGTGATATCTGTCTAACTGTGTCTGGACACATGAATCGCCAGTTCCATCCTTGGTGCTGTAAATGACATGATTTCATTCTTAGTTATGTCTAAATAGTAGTCGTGTGTGTGTGTGTGTGTGTGTGTGTGTGTGTGTGTGTGTGTGTGTGTGTGTGTGTGATTATCTACTTATCCGCTGATGAACACTTAGGTTATTCTACATCTTGGCTATTGTAAGTAGTGCTGTAATTCACATGGAAGTGCAACTATCCTTTTGATATACTGATTTCTTTTCCTTTGGATACACAAGCAGTAGTTGGATTTCTGGATTGTATAGTAGTTCTATTTTTAGTTTTTTGAAAAACCTCCATACTGTTTTCCATAATGGATATGCTAATTTACATTCCCACCAACAGTGTATGAGTTCTCTTTTCTCCACATCCTTTCCAACATTTGTTATTTTTTGTCTTTTGATAATAGCCATTATAACTGGGGTGAGATGATACCTCACTGTGACTCTCACTGTGACTCTGACTTGCATTTTCCTGATGATTAGTGATACTGAGCTTTATACAAACACACACACACACACACACACACACACATACACACACACACATACACACACACACACACACACCTGTTGGCCATTTGTAGGTCTTCTTTTTATAAATGTTTATCCAGATCCTTGGACTACTTTTTATTTTTTTCTGAGACGGGGTCTCAGTCTATCACCCTGGCTGGAGTACAGTAGCACAAGCATAGCTCACTGCAGCCTTGAACTCCTGGGCTCAAGCTATCCTCCTGCTTCAGCCTCCCAAGTGGCTGGGATTTCAGGCAAGAGCCACCATGCCCAGCCATCCACTTTTTAATGGGATTATCATCATCATCATCATCATCATCATTATTATTTGGTTTAGGGTAGTTTGAGTTCCTTGTATATTCTGAATATCAGTCCCTTGTTGATAAATAGTTTGCAAATTTTCTCCCATTCTACAGATTTTCTCTTCACTTTGTTGGTTGTTTCCTTTGTTGTGCAGAAACTTTTTAGTTTAATATAGTACTCGTTGTCTATTTCTTGTTTTATTGTCTATGCTTTTGAAGTCTTACCCAAAAAATTTTTGCCTAGACCAATGTCCTGAAGCATTTCTCCTATGTTTTCTTTTAGTAGTCTTATAACTTTGAGCCTTATGTTTAAGTCTTTAATCCATTTTCAGTTTATGTTTGTATATGGTGAGACACAGAGGTCTGGTTTCATTCTTCTGCATATGACTATCCAATTTTCCCACATCTGAAGAAAGCAGAATAAGGGAAGAAGGTGTCCTTCCTCAGTATAGATTCTTGCCAACTTTGTCAAAGATCAGTTGGCTACAAATAGATGACTTTATTTCTAGATTCTCTATTCAGTTCCTTGGTCTGTGTGTCTGTTTTTATACCAGTACCATACTGTTTGGGTTACTATTTTGAAACCCAAAATAGTACATTTTGAAGACTGGTAATGTAATGCCTACAGCTTTGTTCTTTTTGCTCAGTATTGCTTTGGCTATTCAGGGTCTTTTGTAGCTCCATACAAATTTCAGGACATTTCCCTTTTCCTTTATGATTTTATTGATTTGTGTCTTCTCTTCCTTTTTCTTAGTTAGTCTAGCAAGCAGTTTGTTTTATTTATCTTTTCAAAAAAACTTTTTCTTTCATTAATACTTTGTGTTATTTCATTACTTTGTATATTTTTATCTCTATGTTGTTTCCTTCTGCTCTGACCCTTACTATTTCTTTCCTTTTATTAAAATGAGGTTTAGTTTGTTCTTGTTTTTCTAGTTCGTGAGATGCAATATTAGGTTATTTGAAATAGTTCTACTTTTTTGATATAGACATTTAGTGCTATACACTTCCCTCTTTGCATTGCTTTTCCCATAGGATTGGGCATGTTATGTTTTGATTTTCACTTGTTTCAAGAAATATTTTAATTTACTTCTTAATTTCTTCATTGACCCAGTGGTCATTCGGGAGCATATTATTTAATTTCCATGTATTTGTACAGTTTTCCAGAGTCCTTCCTATTATTGATTTCTAGTTTTATTCCATTGTGGTCTGAGAGTATCCTTGATATGATTTTGATTTTTTAAAAATTTGTTGAGACTTGTTTTGTGGCCTAACACATAGTTTATTCTGGAGAATGTTCTATGTGCTGATGAGAAGAATATGTATTCTTCAGCTATTGAATAAAATGTTCTATAAATGTCTGTTAGATCCATTTAGCCAAAAGTCCAATTTAAATCCAATGTTTCTTTGTTGATTTTCTGTCTAGATGATCTATCGAATGCTGAGGCTGGGGTGTTAAAGTCCCCAACCACTATTGTATTGGAGTCTATCTCCCCCTTGGATCTAAAAATATCTGCCATATATATCTGGGCAGATCAGTGTTGGGTACATATATATTTAGAAGTGTTATATCCTGAATTGATCCCTTTATCATTATATAATGACCTTCTTGTCTCTTTTTTATAGGTTTTGACTTAAAGTTTGTTTTAGCTGATATAAACATAGCTACTTCTGCTCACTTTTTGTTTCTGTTTGCATGGAATATCTTTTCCCATTCCTTCACTTTCAGTCTATATGTGTCTTTACAAAAGAAGTGAGATTCTTGGAAGCATCATATAGGTGGGTCTTTTTGAATCCATTCAGCTAGTGTATGTCTTCTAAATGAGATATTTAATTTGTTTACATTCAAGGTCAGTATTGATAGGTTAGGATTGTTGTTCTGTTAATTCTTTTTTTTTTTTTTTTGTCTTTTGTTCCTTTCTTCCTCTTATTGTTTATCATTGTGGCTTGACTTTTTTTATACTGGTAACATTTGACTCCTTTCTCTTTCTCATTTTTGTGTCTACTCTACCAATGAGTTTTATACTATTGTGCACTTTCATGATGGTAGATATTCTTTTACTTCAAGATGTAAGATTCTCTCGTTAAGCATTTCTCGTAGGGCCAGTCTGATGGTGTTAGTGTTGAAGTCTGTCAGTTTTTGCTTGTCTGGGAAAGACTTTATTTCTCTTTCATTTTTGAAGGTTAACTTTTTAGGGTACAGTATTCTTGGCTGCCAGCTTTTTTGTTTTTTGGGGTTTTTTTCCAGCACTTTGAATATATCATCCCATTCTCCCCTGGCCTATAAGGTTTCTGCTGAGAAATCCAGTTTGATGGGAATTCTCTTATATGTGACTTGATGTTTTTCTCCTACTATTTTTAGATTCTTTACCTTTGACTTTTGGCAGTTTCACTATAATATACCTTGGAGAAGATCTTTTTGGGTTAAATCTATTTCAGAATCTTTGACTTCCCATACCTGGATATCTATATGTCTTGCAAGACTTAGAAAGTTTTCAGCTATTATTTTGTTAAATAGGTGCTCTATGCCTTTGTCTACCTCTTCTTCTGAAACCTCCAAAATTCAAATATTTGGTTGTTTTATGTTGCCCTATGTTCCATATGGGCTTTCTTCATTCCTTTTTATTATTTTTGTGTATGTGTCTTACTGGGATATTCCAAAAGAACTGTCTTCATGTTCAGAAATTATTTATTCTTCTTGAAGCCTGTTATTGAAGCTCTCAATTATATTTTTCATTTCATTTATTGAGTTCTTCAGTTTCAGGATTTCTATTGGGTTCTTTTTTTTACTATATCTCTTTGTTGAATGCCTCATTCAGATCATAAATTGTTTTCTTGATTTCTTTGTATTGTCTATCTGTGCTCCCTTATATCTCACTGAGTTCCTTTAATATCATTATTTTGAATTATTTTGGGATATTTCATAGATTCTTTTTTGTTGGAATCTGTTGCTGGAGGATTATTTTGTCCTTTTGTAGGTGTCATGTTTTCTTGCTTTTTCATGTTTCTGTTGTCCTCACATTGATATCTATACATCTGATGTAACAGTTGCTTCTTCCAGCTTTATGGATTGGCTTTCATAGAGAAAGACTGTTTTCCTTATGGAGTTATCTACAGTTTTAGATGGGTAGGGTGCTTTAGGTTTGATTTGGGGCGGGTAGAGTAGTATAGTCTCTATATGGCTTCTTTAGTTGTAATCAGTGTCAGTGCTATCTGTGTATTCCTCAGAAGATTAGTTTGTGATTATTAGACGAGGCTGTGGCAAGACTCTACTGAAGACAGGGATGCCAAGGGCACTGGTGTTCAGACACCAGTGGTGGTGGCAGCAAACTGAGCATGTTGGTCTTTGGGCCCCCAGATGATTTATGCAGGCACAAGCAGTAACATGTCTGGGCAGGCAGATCCTTGGGCCTTCAGGAAGCTTGCTTGTGTGTCAGCAGTAGCAATGGTGGCCTGAGTAGGTGGGAGAGTCCTCAGGTCCCTGGGCAGTATATGTGGCATCAGTTGTGGCAATAACATTGAAAGGCCAACCCTCGGACCCTCAAGTAACATGCATGGGCACCAGCAGTGGCAATAGCAGTGGCAGGCTGCACAGGCCAGTCCTCCAGCCCTCCGGGTAGTGCATGCAGGTGGGTTCCGGTGGATTATTTCCATACCCTATCATCAAACCATATCACATTTTGTTTTTAGGGAAAAAAGGTATTAACTTTGAGAATATCAGAAATTCCTAACAAACGCTTTAAATGTTGATTAAAGAATAACATGCTTACTTACATAGCTTTAAAAATGTATTCATTAAACAAATATTCATTATGTGCCAGCACGGTTCTGGAAGCTGGGGACATAATGATGATCAAATCAGACAAGGTCCCACTCTTAAAAAACTTAGTTTCTAATTAAATTTGATTAAAGTCAAAAATTCAATAGAAAATGGTGCTCTGGCTTTAGAAGCCCACTAGGAACTCATGACCTGCAAAACAAGGACACAGAAAGCTAGGAGGAATTAAGGGTCTTCTTTTCTAAATCAGAGAACACTGAATATAAAATGAGGGTTCAGGGGAGGAAGAATAAAGGAAATCCTCAAGCTCACCATTCAAAGAAAAGGCCTATAGCTGTGTGTAAAGGCTTGATGTCTATGTTGAGCGAGGAAAAGAAGAAAAATTATGTAAAAACAAACGCTGAGGTAAATCAGAGCTTATTCAAACAAAGACGCACACTCATAGCCATATCGACATGTCAACAACAATAATAAATGTTGGAAAAGATGTGGAACAACTGGAACTTTCATATATTGTTGTTGGGAGTATAAAACAGTTAAATCATTTTTGAGAATTACCAGTTTTTTAAAAATTAAAACACAAACTTACTAAGTAATTCCACGCCTAGGAATTTACCCTAGGGAAATGAAAAGCTATGTCCACAAAAAGACTTGTAAAAAAAAATGTTCATAGCAAATATATTCAAATTAGCCCCAAACTAGAAGTTACCCAAATGTCCATCAAAAGATCATAGATAAATGAACAGTGAAATATTCATACAGTGGAATACTACTCAGCAATAAAAATATACACAACAAGGCAAATCTCAAAATACTATAAGCAAGAGGAGGTTGATCACAATAAGAGCACATATTGTATGTTTTCATTTATACGTAGTCCTGAAGCAGGTAAAACTAATCTACACTGAAAAAAATTCAATTTGTGGTTGGCTGCAGCTGGGAAAAGTGGGAGAATTGATGAGGGAATGTATAGGGTGATAGAAATATTCTATATCTGGTTTGCTGTGATAGTTGCACTCAACTAGCAACATATCAAACAGAACACTTTAGATCTGGGTATTTTACTGTATGTTAATGAAGAAGCAATTTTAAAATGTATTTAAGTTCCTCAATATCAGGCTAACAATAACAAGCATACAAAATTACTAGCAAACAACTTAGTTGAAAGATCTGACCTCTTCAAATTTAGGAGTATTCAAAGTCTTGATGGTTATCCTTGGCATTCTAGGTCAATAACAATAGATTGGGAAGACTGGGTCAAGAGAATTTTGTAATAAATGCCTTCTGAAATTCAAAAACAACTTGCACACAGATGCTCTTTTGGAAAACAGTTCTCCTGTAAATAAGTAAATTTATTGAGAGTCTACCAGGGCCAGGCACAGAACTGAATGCAGGGAAGTCAACCCTAAAACTGATGAGTTCCCATTCTAGTGAAGGATGAAATGGCAATAGGGGGAAAGGGCCAGCTATAAAATATACAAAAAAGTTAATTAGATAATTTCAGCTGCTGACGGATCATGTACATGATTTGTACTTAAAAGGTCATCTTGCTTTTAGGTTTTTCTAATTAAGGCACGAAATTGGAAGGCAGAATGGTATAGCAATAAAAAGCATGCATAGGCTATGGCAATAGAGCATTTAGTTAATTGCTTACTATAATTCCTGACATATAGTAAACTTCCAATAAGTTTCAGTTATTATTACTTTCATTATTATTGTTTCCCTCTTCTCCCTCCCTTCACATAAGAAAAACATAAACTTTGGGAATATATGTGCAATTAAAGATATGAACAAAAGTATTCATAATAGTTTCATTCATAATAGCCAAAACTGGAACTACCCAAACAGTAGAATGGACAAATAAATTTTGGTATAGTCATATAATGGAATAGCTCCTTGCAATAAAAAGAACAAACTGCTGCTACACAGCAATTAACCACTTGGATGAATCTCACAGACATAATATTGAGTGAAAGAAGTCAGACATAAAAGACCACATACTATATAATTCCATTTATGTTAAGTTCACGAACAGGCAAAACCAACCTATGATAATAGAAGTCAGAAGAGTGTTTATATTTATTTGGCAGTTGTTGACTAGAAAGGAACACAAGGGAACCTTCTTGGGTGTTATAAGTGTTCTTTATCTGAGTGCTGGTGACATGGGTGTAAACAAGTGTAAAAATTAATTGAGCCATTCACTACAGATATGAGAACTTTATTGTATGGATCTCAAACATAATTTTTTTAAATGTTAAAGAATATAAGTGCACCTAAACAAAATAAAGAAGTACATATGGGAATATGAATATTGATTATGTAGTATCTCAGATATTTTCAGTCACTAGTGGCTGAAGTAAATGGAAATGCTGGGCCTCCTCTGTCACAAAAGTTCATTCATTCAATACCCATTTCTTGAGCATCTCTCAGCTGTCAGGACCATGCTAAGTACCCAGGCCACATGAATGAACATGACAACACAATCCCTGCCCTCAAGGGTATTCCTGCAATGGGCAGTCAGCTGTGTAACCCACTACCCTATGGCAACTGGTGGCAGCTTTTCTAAATGTGGCCACAGGGTCTTGCATGAGTTCACTGACTTCCACAGAAGAAACCATAGACTCTAATTTTAATTTTGTAACTGAAACATCATGCATGGTCATCCACTTCTTCTGTGGAGCAATATGGTTAATATATGTTAGATCATGTTGTTTAATTGTAATTGATATTTCTAGGTCATTGGTGGTGATGCCAAACATCCTCCTGGAAGACTCCTCATTTTTGACAACAGCAGAGGAAAAGAGGCTAATTTTAGAGAATGTGGCCCAGCTTCTACCCTGCAGAGGAACATGCAACAGAAGAATCTGTTCTCTCAGCAGCATCTGTGATGTGGGAATCAGAAAACGATGTACAACTTCAGCTACTGCCTACCATCCTCATCATTGGCCTCAGAATTCTGCCTTTCAGATGGTTCAAGAGTTAGCCCCATGCAGTATTAATGTATGAAACCTGAAAAAACTTTGCTTTTGTTTCTGGCCTGAATTAATAACTTGCTTAACATATTTTGGGGCTGTTTTTCAAGGATCCAAGTTAATTGATGTTGCAGCCAAAATAGCCTGATCATCTTGCTCACTGTAGAGAAGCATTTTCACAACTCTGCATGGCAAATGTGAGAACAAGCCAAGTGCCTAGGGGTTGTTTTGCCAAAGAAGTCTAAAGACAAAACATGTTTGATAACTCCTGAACTGAAAAGAAATAGTCAACCTCTGGAGAGAATAAGAGAGCAAGAGAAAGGGGAGCAAGCATGCAATTACTCCTGACTTTGGTACCAACAAAACCAGACAGTAAGCCTGATGGGACTAGTATGCAGGGTCTAGATATGATCAACAATAAGGATGACCAGATGGTCCAGCTT
The DNA here is from genome assembly GCF_000164805.1 of Carlito syrichta. Lineage (NCBI taxonomy): Eukaryota > Metazoa > Chordata > Mammalia > Primates > Tarsiidae > Carlito > Carlito syrichta. The sequence continues at coordinate 635,232 of NW_007107623.1, forward strand.
GCCTGAGACAGTCCTAGTTTACACCTATTATAACAGTGTCCCCTTTTATTCTCAAAAATGTTCAACTTTGAGCAATAATTTATACAACCACCTTATTAGTAAGGGAAGCAATAGCTGATGACATAATAATTGACACAGCCTTGAAGGAAAGAGACCAGACCCACTTATGTCCTATTGGTTGCCTTAGGTCTGCTCAAATAAGCAGATCCCAGGGCCAGCAGACCCTGAGAGGAAATATAGTAAAGAAGGAATTGGATCTAAAACATGAAATTCTTACTCTACAAGCATTAAAAAAAAACTCACAGAAAAGGAAAAGTGTAAAAGCCTCTAAAGAAGCAAAGACCACCTCTCAAGGAGGCTAAAAGGGCTTAGCCACAAAGGGGAGAAGAAGCTCTATCCCCATAGTTGTTGTATTAGTTTCCTGGGGCTGCTATAACAAATTACCACAAACCGGGTGGCTTTACACAACAGAAATGTACTCTCTCTCAGTCCTGGAGGCCAGAGTACAAAATCAAAGTATCAGCAGAATGGATTCCTTCCAGAAGCTGTGGGGGGGAAGAAACTGTCCCATGCCTCTCTCCAATTTCTGGTTTCTCAATCAACCCTGGCATTCCAACATACCAGTCTCCACCCTCACATGGACTTCCCCCTCGGTATGTCTCTGTGTCCTCTCCTCTTCTTATAGACTCTTATCACTGAAATTAGGGCCCACCCTAAATCCAAAATGATCTCATCAAAAAAATTTTTTAATTATAAAGATGTGGAGTACAATTCAGGGTTAGGTATACAACATTGATTATGCAGGTACCCTTGTTGAAGAAGTATGCCCCTGCCTCCCCTAGCAGTTTCCCTCAACTGCCGATCCCACCCTTCCCCACCCCCGATAGTTTCCCACTACTGCCAATCACTTTCTTACAGTATTATAATTGTTCAAGTTCCACTTGTGAGTGAGAACATGTGATACTCAGATCTTTGTTTCTGTGAGAGGTCACTCAGTATTATAGACTCTAGTTCCATCCAGGTTGCTGTGAAATTCATGATTTCGTTCTTTTTTAAGGCTGTGTAGTATTCCATCTTGTATATGTACCACATTTTTTAAATCCAGTCCTCTTTTGATGGACAGTGTGGTTGCTTCCAGGTTCTTGCTATTGTGAACAATGCTGCGATAAACATTCATGTGCAGGTATCTTTGTGATAGAGTGATTTGAGTTCTTCAGGGTATATTCCCAGTAGGGGGATTGCAGGGTCATATGGAAGGTTGATATTTACAGCTTTTAGGAAACGCCACACTGCTTTCCACAGAGATTGCACTAGTTTGCACTCCCACCAATAGTGTAGAAGAGTTCCCTTTTCACCACACCCTCTCCAGCAACTGTTATTTTTTGAGTTATTGATAATTGCCATTCTGACTGGAGTTAGGTGGTATCTCAGTGTGGTTTGATTTGCATCTCCCTGATGATTAGTGAGGTTGAACACTTCTTCATGTGTCTGTTGGCTGCTTGGGTGTCTTCCTTTGAGAAGTGTCTGTTCATATCTTTTGCCCATGTTATAATGGGGTTGTTTTTTTTTTCTTTTTAGCACATTTGAGTTCCTTGTAGATCCATGATGCTAAGCCTTTGTCAGACCTGGAGTTGGCAAAGGCTTTGCAGAAGCTGTCAGTTTAATGAGGTCTCACTTGTCTGTCTTAGTTCTTATGGCCTGTGGGTTTCAGGTTTTGTTCAGGAATTGGATGCCAGTTCCAATTTTCATGAGGGTATGTCCTTCATTTTCTAAGGTATGGTTTGAGGTTTTACATTTAGGTCTCTGATCCATTTGGAGTTAATTTTTGTGTATGGTGATAGGTAGGAGTCCTGTTTCAATCTTCTGCATGTGATCAGCCAGTTTTCCCAGCACCAGTCCAGCTTCGATGAGCAACATGGTTGATTCCGTGTTTTTGTTATTGTGAATAGAGCTGCAAACATGTGTGCACAAACATGTGTGCAGGTATCTTTTTTGTAAAATGATTTGAGTTCCTCCAGGTATAGTCCCAATAGGGAAATTGCTGGGTCAAATGGAAGGTCAATTTATAGCTCTTTCAGAAATCACCACACTGTCTTCCTAAGAGGTTGCACTAGTTTGCATTCCCACCAGCAGTGTAGAAGCATTCCTTTTTCTCCTCATCCTCGCCAGCATCTGTTGTTGTTTGTTTTATTAATCATGGCCATTCTTATGGGGGTTAGGTGGTATCTCAGTGTGGTTTTGATTTGTATTTCTCTGATGATGAGTGTGGCTGAGCACTTTTTCATGTATCTGTTGACTGCCCATATATCTTCTTTTGAGAAGTGTCTATTTATGTCTTTTGCACACTTATTAATGGGGTTGTTTGTTTTTTTCCTTTAGGCGCATTTGAGTTCCTTGTAGATCCTAGATGTTAGGTCTTTGTCAGAGATACAGTTGACAAATATTTTTTCCCATTCTGTGGGCTATCTCCCTGTGCTCTTGATGGTTTCTTTTGCTTTGTAGAAACTCGTTAGTTTGATGAGGTCCCACTTTTCTATCTTATTTCTTAAGGTATGGGCATTTAGGGTTCTGAATAGGAATTGGTTGCCAGTTCCAATTTCCATAA
>NW_007107623.1:638318-648115 GCF_000164805.1 Carlito syrichta
ATATGAATTTCTGTATTGCCATTTCCAGGTCTGAGAAGAATGATGTTGGTAACTTAATGAGTATTGCATTGAATCTGTAGATTGCCTTTGGTAGGATGGACATGTTAACAATTTGATTCTTCCTACCCATAAGTATGGAATATTTTTTTATTTGTTTGTGTCTTCTTGGATTTCTTTGAGCAGTGTTTTGTAGTTCTCATTGTAAAGGTCTTTCACTTCTCTGGTTAGGAAGATGCCGAAGTATTTCATTTTTTGTTGTTGTTGCTATTGTGAATGGATTATGCTTTTAATTTGTTTCTCTGCCTGCTTTTTGTTGGTGTCTAGGAATGCAACTATCTTTTGCACATTTGTTTTATACCCTGAGACTTTGCCTTTTATCAGTGTAGGCAGGTTTTTGACAGATTCTCTTGGATTTTCAAGGTATAGGATCATATCATCAAAAGAGGGATAACTTGACTTCCTCTTTTCCTATTTAGATACCCCTGATTTCCTTCTGTTGTCTAATTGCCTGAGCTAGAACTTCCAACACAATGTTGAACAAGAGGGGTGAGAGTGGGCAACCTCGTCTTGTTCCAGTTTTCAGGGGAAATGTTTCAAGTTTCTGTCCATTTAGCAATATGTTAGCTGTGGGTTTATCATAGACGGCACTTACTATTTTGAGGTATGTTCCTTCTACACCTAGGTGTTTGAGGGTTTTTATCAAGAAGAGATGCTGGATTTTATCAAAAGCTTTTTGTGTATTTAATGAGATAATCATGTGGTTCTTATTTTTACAGCTGTTGATGTAGCTAATGACATTTATGGTCTTGCAAATGTTGAATCAGTCCTGCATCCTGGGGATGAAGCCTACTTGGTCATGGTCGATGATTTTTGAGATATGTTCTTGTATCTGATTTGCTAGAATCTTGTTGAGGATTTTTGCATCTATGTTCATAAGGCATAAAGGATATTGGCCTGTAGTTCTTTTTGTTGGATCTTTACCCAGTTTGGGTATGTGTGATGTTAGCTTCATAAAATGATTTGGGGAGAATTCCATCTTTCTCAATTACCTGGAATACTTTCAACAGGATTGGTATCAGCTCCTCCTTGTACGTTTTGCAGAATTCTGCTGGAAAGCCATCTGGTCCAGGGCTTTTTTTCCTAGGTAGTTTTTGTACGAAAGAGTCAATTTTCTGGGTTGTTATTGGTCTCAATGTCTTCTTGTTTCAACCTGGGGAGGTTGTGTGATGTCAGACAGTCCTCCATTTCATTTAGGTTATCAAGTTTGTTTCCATATAAGTATACATAGTAATCTCTGATAATCTTTTGTATTTCTTCAGGGTCAGTTGTGATTTGCTTTTTGCATTTCTGATTGTGTTTATTTGGACTTTTTTCTCCCTTTTTCTTGGTCATTCTGGTTAGGGGCCCATCAATCTTGTTAATTCTTTCAAAGAACCAGTTTTTTGTTTTGTTGATGTTTTCTATGATGTTTTTGTCTTCTATGTCCTGTATTTGGGTCCTTATTTTGGTGATTTGGATTCTTCTGCTAAAGTTGGGGTTTTGGTGGTCTTCTCTTTTCAGTTCCCTGAGGTGATTTGTTAGACTCTCCACTTACGATCTTTCCGTTTTCTTGATGTGTACTCGTAGCAGTAGGAGAAGCTTTCAGTTAACACACATATCTGAAGAGCAGAACAATTACTGCTGAGGCTGAACCTCAAAGGCCCACTTTACTTTCCTCACAATTTTATCTTGGATGAGCCCTTAAAACAGCATTTTGATAGTATGGAAAATATAGAGGTCGCATCCTGACTTCTTTGCTTCCTGTGTCTCTTCAGTGTGAAAGTCACACAACTATTTTTCAGGCTGACAAAACTGGCACCCAAAAGGAGGCTATTTCACAGATGGAATAGCAGCAACAGAAGGGCCAAAAGGTTATCTAGAGAGATGTTTCATTCACTTGTGAGTACTGACCCAGGTATGGACCATCCCTATAACAGTCCAAGTTCTTGGCTGTCTACTTCTCATCGAATGCCTCCAATGACAGGGAACTCATCACCTCCCCCACAGTAGTTCATTCCATTTTCATTAGGAAGTTTATGTGTTTGTTCGAAAAATATTGACCATGCACTTACAATATGTCAGGCATTGCATTAGGTGCTGGGGATACAGGTATCTTTTCTTCCACATTTTATTCACTAGAAGGAAATCACTAAGGCCAATCTGTACTCAAGAAATAGTGGGAGAAGTGTCAAAGAATGCACAGACATTTTAAAACCACTGCCCATGGGGCTGGAAGAAGTTAACAGACTTGACCATTGTTCTTAAGCAATGAATGACAAACTGTCTGCTTTGTTAGAGATGGGTCACAGGGCTACACTCAACAAGAATAAGTGATGTCTGCAAGTTCTCGCAAATCTGCTTTGCCTGGGAATCCTCAATGCTTACTCCTTCTCCAAACATGTCTCCATAGCTATATTTAGAAGAAATAGATTCCTTTGTTTTCTGAGCAAAGGGAAATTGGAATTGGAGTTCTCCACAGATACAAGTTGGGACAATTGAATATCCTCATGCCCAGGCCAAAGGTGGGGTCCGGGAAGGTGATACCTAAATAATGTTTGGCATTGCATCTGAAAAGGAATCAAGTGCCAGTGAAAACCTTTGAAGAGTCTCTGTCTCTGGATGTCTGGATATTTTCAGGTTTGTTTCCCAGATCCTTCAAATGATAAATGGCAGAGACTGTTCCAGTCCACCCAACCCTGCTTCTTTCTTTGTCTCCTGGGCACAGACACATGACATTTCCCATGCACTCAGGTGAGAACACGTGACTGAGCCCTGGCCAAAGAAATGAGAACAGAAATAACGGAGATTACTTCCAAACCTCGTCCAAAAAAACTCTCGTGAGGTCCTCTGTCCACTCTTCTTTCCGGTCCACTGGCTGGATGGTGTGGACTTCAAAACCTCTAGGACCCTCAGCTTTTAGTGTCTTTTAGTGCGAGACCACTCCAGGACTCAGGCTCCCTAGGGAGAGGAAAATTGAGGGGGAGCAGGCCTCTGGAGGGGCAAAGGTAAGAGCCGTGGGGGCGACATGGGTGCGGTGTTTCCCACGAGCAAGGACTGCAGCTGGGCGCGCATGTATGCCCGCACACGGACGTCCACAACTACACACGGCTTGTGCACATGCACAGAACCACACGCTCCTCCCCCATCAGCCCCCACGCCCTCCCTGCAGGGTAAGCAGCCGATCCCCAGGGAGAGGGAATGCAGCCACGAAAAGACACCCCGGTCTGGCGCCCTCCCCGGCACCACCGGCAGTCCCACACCCGGGACTCGGAGGGCCTGGGCACCAAGCGCGGGGTGGAGCCGCGCCAAGCCTGGCAGGCTGCTGGGTGGAGGGCCCATCAAAAAATTCTTAATTAGAACAACAAAGACCATATAACTTTTCCACACGTTTTAGGAGGTAGGACTTAGACAGAACTTTTTGGACATTCAATCTACTACAGATGTGTACAAAATAGTGCCCAAGTGAGTCAAAGTTCACCATATACTCTTTTCAAAAATCTAAAGAGGCCGTGGGAGCCTTTTTCCATCAGCCATGGTCAGCCCTATTATGTTCTTTGACATTACAGTGGACAGTGAGCCCTTGGGCCATGTCTCCTTTGGATTTGTGGACAAAGTTCCAAAAACAGCAGGAAACTTTCATGCTCTGAGCACTGGAGAAAAAGGATTTGGTTATGAGGGTTCCTGCTTTAACAGAATTGTTCTAGGTCTTATGTGCCAGGATGGTGACTTCACATGCCATAATGGCACTGGTGGCAAGTCCATCTATAGGGAGAAATTTGATAATGAGAACTTCATCCTGAAGCATACATGTCCCAGCATCTTGTCCATGGAAAATGCTGGAGCCAACACAAATGGATCCCGGTTTTTCATCTGCACTACTAAGATTGAATAGTTGGGGATGGCAAGCATGTGCTCTTTGGCAAGGTAAAAGAGGGCATGAATGTTGTGCAAGCCATGGAGGGCTTTGGGTCCAAGAATGGCAAGACCAGCAAGAAGATTACCATTGCCAACTGTGGACAACTCGAATAAATTTGACTTGTTTTATCTTAACTACCAGCCCATTCCTTCTGTAGCTCAGGAGAGCATCCCTCCATACTCAATATCCTATAATCTGTGTGCTCTCGCTACAATTCTTTGGGTTCCATGTTTTCCTTATTCCCTTCCATGACTAGTTCGATGGCAGACAAATAAAAACTAAACAACAAAAAAAAATTCAAAGACCTTTCTAAGCTAAGTTTGGACTATGAAGAGAAGGGGTAGACCCCCTGCAGGAGAGAGAGTAAAAGTGAACCAATTGCCCAAGGGGTAGAGATATTCATCTGTGCCTAGTTTTGTGACCATTGTGTCCAAGAAGAAACAGCTGGGCTGTTGGTCATTCCCTCTCTCTCGCCTGCAAGGCTTTCCCGGATGCTCACAGCTGATGGCCTTCAAAGCTGGTCACACACAGGGTCACACGGCTGAACGTGGTAGCACTGCATCTGACACAAATCTGTCTGGCCCTAAAGCCCCCACACTTCCCACTTTGTGGTCACCAAAAATGTTGCCTAACCCCCCTACACATTTTAGGGAGATACCAGAGAGGAGATGTGGTGTCTCTCTCAGGCCACAGCTATCAGGAAAGATAGGTGACTTCAATCTCAAAATTCTCCCAGGGTTTTTTTTAGACCAAGATCCCCTATGTGGTTTTATCACCAAACGCCAGTCCAACTTAGTGTGCCCACTGTGCGTCAAATGTCTGCAACAATAAATGAAACATAAAACAACTTAAAATTGAATTTAAAAATAAGTTATTATATCGTCATCTTCCAGGCATAACATCAAATGTGTCACTGGCAGCCCATTGACATAACAATGTTTTCCCAGTGGATTTCCATTTACTTCTGGAACAAAGTATACGGCTGGGGAAGAAGAGATGCAGAGGGTTGGGTTCAGGGGGAGACATTGCTGATTCCAAAAGCACATCTCCACTTCTACCCATTTTCTATGACAGCCTTCCATGTAAGATTTTATTTTAAGGAAGAGTTCTGAGACTAAATAAATAAATGTGGGAAACCACTGATCTACAGTACCAAAAAGACCTTAGCTCATTAATGAGCAATGAGGCAGGTGAGGTGGGCAGGGGCTGGTTTGTGAAAAGCCTTGCATTTTGGGCTAAGGTCCCTCTAGAGACGTGGTGTGCCAGGACACTGCTTGTCTTCAAGCCTTGGCTGGTGCTATTCCTCAGCTGGGATGTTCTTCCCAATTCTCTCCTCCTACCTGCAAACCAGGTGTCCTACCAGGCTCTCTTCTTCCATGATGTTTTCTTTCTCCACCCCAATCCACGGTACCCTCTTCTTTCTCTGCAATTTCAATTCTTAGCACCCTGATGATTTGATCATTCATTCTACAAAATTTGATCATCTCTTGATAAGTGTCTTGTTCCCTTCCTCCCAAGTAACCCAAAGCCATTTAGGGAAGGGAGCTCTCAGCACTTAACCCAGTGTTATCCCCTTAGTAGTCACTCAAGAAAGTCTACGAACTGACAAAAGACAAGGTTACTTGGGGTCCATGAGAAATTTCAGACTTGGACTTTAATAGGTAAATATAACTTTGTCTTTGGTTCATTCTTATTAATTTTCTGAGCTTCCAGTGTCAAAAAAAATTTTCTAGCAAGCTAACTTCCCTCACCTGGAGAGTTGCAGATGCCAACTATAATTAAAACAGCAACTTTATTTTCCAGTAGGTTTCAGACAGCATGTGGCACTGGACTTCACTTCCTAATAAGCAGTTAGAAAGCTGAGTTGTTTGGGGTTTTGGGTTTGTTTTTTTTTTTATTGTTTGCCAGATTTTATATCAGGCTTCTTCCTCCTGAAGTGATATACAGTGGTTTGTTTAAACCAAAGCAAACTAAAATTAATTTTGCTTTGGGAATTTTTTTTAAAATGCCTTCACTCCTTTTGAGCTAATGGGAGACACTCGAGAATGTCAACTAACAAAACTGGGGTTGAGATAGGAGAGAGGTTGTCTGCTAAATCAAACAAAAACATTCTCTTAGAAGCATTTTTTTTTAATTCCTTGGACAAGAAACAACTAATTAACATCCCAATAGGGGGCCTCAGATATTTCTTTTATCCTTGGTTAACTTCCAACAAACCAAAGGAACACAGAGAGAGAGAGAGAGAGAGAGAGAGAGAGAGAGGGAGGAGGAGGAGGTAGGTAGTCTAGGTAATTCTGGAAGATTTCTTTTTACAACTTTCTCTTTTAACTCTGTTTGGTGAGACAATAAGACTTGAAATTCAAGGGAGGAGAAAAGTGATGAGAACTGAGAAAGAAAACAGCTTTGAATCTTCTTTAAAATGTTTTTGTTTCACACAGTATTTGGGGAGGAGTTAGGAAAAATAAAATACAATACTCATATCCCTACCTTGCTTATGTTGCAATTTCAAACATTCACAATATGTTATATGTACTTAGAACCATGTGTTAGGCAGTCAACTCAACATATATTTGTTATATTCCTGGCACTCTGCTAGGTGCTGGGGGAACAAAATAAATAAAACTAGACCAATTTTCACTTCCAGTAATGTGGCCAGGTAGATACTCTGAAGGGATCTCTAAAATAAGGCAATCAGGAGTCCTGCCCTCACAGAGTTTACAGTCAAGGCACAATGCTTGTCATTATTAAAAGAGGTGGAAGGGGGGGGAAAGGGAAGTTCATTACTTCCTAACATTTGATACTAATTATCAGATAGTCTAAGCTGCGTCCACTGAGGTTGAAGTTCACAATTGTTTGAAACTTTAAAAAATGGAATGTTTAATATCACTTTAAGAAAGGAGAAGTAACCAACATGCAATCCTACCACATATATCAGCCAACAGTTTCAGAGCAGGTTCTAGTTCAAAGACCTGCAGCCAACTCTAGTTCCGTCATGACACTGCAAGGGAAGCCAGGGCCCACTGAGGTCAGGGGCTGCTTGAGTTTCCAGCAGTCACTAGTATAGTCAAGGGAATTAGACCCCATGTCCCTGGGTCTGAGGAAGGTGCACTGCCACTAACAGCTGCCCTCTCTACTGCTCAGCTTCTTCAGGAGTTCAGGGGATGATGTGACAAGAGTAGGGGGGAGTTGCTCTTGTTCCTATTGTTTCCACCATCTACTACTACAGGGCATAGAGAGCAGTGCTGTCCTCAGGGACTTTTCAGAATAACAGGCAGTGCCACCACTGGTCTTGGCACTAGTCCTAAGACAAGGAAGGGAGAGCCCCCCGGGCCATCTGAAAGCTCGGTCCATTAGAGCACAGTGTTGTCCTCCTGGCCTTATCTGATTCCAAAAGTCTCTTTTCCCATAATGTAAACATAGTTTCTCTATTTTTCTGCATAACCTTGATAGAGCATCAAGAGACAGGGAGGTGGGGCAACACTTAGTACACTCAGAAGAACCTTAGAACAAAGGAACAATAATACAAAGATAATTAAAACAGAAGCAGAAGCATCATCAGGATGTTGGGCATAAAAGAGAGCACAACTGGGCTGACATTCAGACAGAGGCCCCTGGCTGACCAAAATTGGAATTTCCAGAGCTTAGATTTTTCTTCTTTTTCTGACCAGTAGCCTTGATCCACCTGCAAATCCACAAGAAATAATGCATTTGGCTATGGAAGCAAACAAGCTCTAATGGTTATCTTTATATCTACACAAACAAACAAGCTATTATGGTTATCTTTCATTCAGAGTCTTTAGATTTACAAAGAAGAAAAGAGGTAAGGAAAGAAGAAAAATAATGGACAAGATGAAAAAGGAAAAAGTCCTTTCTCATAATTTCCTCCCTTACCATCATGCTATATTACACCTGTGTAATCATATTTAAAGTTAGGTCCACAGTCTCCACACAGTTCATGGACATGTCCCTGGTCCCTGTGTTTCATCTTTCAGGATTTTGGGGATCTTTCTCTGATGGAGGTGAACCACCATGCCTAGGACAGATGGAATTTGTTTCACATAATCAATGTCTCTTGTTTTATAGTCTTGTGTTCTTAAGATCCTCTGGGACTGACAAGCATAAAATTCTTATATGTAACAGCACTTGAAAAAGATGCTGCAATAATGATCCATTGGTAAACCCATTATCGATAACAATTCCCTAATCTGCAGTGTCTGAACACCTGCACTAGGCAGGACTGACCTAAATTTAAACCTTTTTTCCTTCTTGATGGATCGTTATAAGGCATATGCCTCGTTAAGGCATATTTTTTCTACTGAACGTTCTTTGCTCTTTCCATTTCCTTTTTCTTTGCTCTGTCACTGTCTTTTCTTACCCAGCAAAAGTCTTATTTACTTATTAAATGAAAGACCTTGAATATATTATATTCCAGTTTTCCAGGAAAATGTTCAGGCCATTCTCATTTATTTCTAATAATAACAGACTTCTAATTGGACAGAGTAAATCAAATGACACCTGTTTTTATTCTCTTCTCATGAACTTCAACAATGGATGGAAATGATTTAAGGAGGAAAAAAGTCTGCATTCCCACAAAGACAAATAGAATGAGAAAGAGACACCAACAGATGGAAGATTTCAACAAACTTTTGAAAGCAAGAACAGTCGAGGGTAGGTACCTGGCTAAAAAGAACAAAGGAAATTACAACCTAGAAAGGGGGATGCTAAAAGGAAGAGAAATTTACTTCCAGAAAGCCCAGGGAAGGCTCAGATTTGATGACATCAGGTTTATGGAGAAGAAAAACTCAGGTATCGTTAAAAGAAACAATCTGAGAATCATCACATTTCTCATTACCTAGAGAACAGCCGATTCATGCTTTCTAAACTAGATGTAATTAATTTCAACTTAGAATTCTCTCTCCAATCAAACTACCCATTAAGACTAAGAGAATAAAAACATCTTCAGGCAAACAGACTCAAAAAATGTACACCTTTTTTAAAAAAGGCTACTACTCCTCTTTTGGCTATAGCAAAAAGAGGAAGTAAACGAAGAGAAAACAGAGCCCTCATAAAAAAAGGGATCTAATCAGGAGAGTGATCAATTATCGCCTAGAATAGCAGAGACTGCACTACCAGCCTAAAGAGAAACCAACTCCAGCGGGAAGAAAGAGGGCACTGAAGGAAATGGAGCTGACAGAGTATCTGACATGTTGCAGTGTTTGGAAGACAGTATTGACAGGTATTTGACAGATCTACTAGAATCTTTAGAAAAAATTAATGATAGATACATATTGATACTAAGCAAAATTTTAAAAGGCAATTATTGCTTCTAGAAAAACAGAACAATGTACAAGAAGTAAATATAGTCACAGGACACAATTTGGCTCAGAAGTAAACGATATTGACACAGACATACTAATGTAAGCACTGACAAGGGATTTAACCAAAAATAGTGTTATCATTATATGGAGGAAATAAGAAGGAAATGAATGAAGAATGGGGTATGGGGTATAAGGACTAATGTCTAATCAAGTATGTCAGAAAGTTTATATGTAATACCAAATACTGTCCAATAAATAGCAGCATGAGTAGATTATTTTTAAATGTGGTGATATATGAAGAAACAACTAAATATATACAAAATGATTGCCTCTAAAAAACTAGCTTGGGAAATAGAAAGCAGGGGACTGGTTTTTTTTGTTTTTGTTTTTGTTTTTGAGTTGGAGTGTCACTCTGTCGCCCAGACCATAGTGCAGTGGCCGCTCCCGGCCACCGCAGCCTCGACCTGCTGGGCTCCAGTGATCCTTCCGCCTCAGCCTTCCAAGTAGCTGGAACTATAGGCGCA
>NW_007107623.1:648135-681592 GCF_000164805.1 Carlito syrichta
ATCCACTCACCTCAGTCTCCCAAAGGTGCAGGATTACAGGCTGAGCCACCGAGCCCGGCCTGATTTTTTTTAAGGACACTTTGAGTTGTACTTGCTAACACTGTTTTACTTTGATTAAAAGTTATTAATAAAAATAAAACTAGATTTAAACACTTGTATTCCATTAATATATACTCTGAATTAACATTTTATGAAAAGCTGCAATTATCTTGTATATTCTTGCATAATTGTGTGGTATTGCACTATTTCATTGAAAGCATTTTATTGAATGCAAACATTTAAAATAGTCCACCATTTTTAAAAACAAACATAGATATGAATGCTTTGTAAACACATATATTCTCTCATCTAATCTTCACAACAACCTAGTAAATTGCACATTACCATTTCTTTACTTCTGCAGATAAAGAAAGGAAGGTAGAACTTCCCCATCATCATAAGACTTCTAAAGGGCAGAGCTGAGACTCCACATGGGGCTTCTGATTCCGGGTCCAAGTAGCACACCGTTGATGTGCCTCACTATTCTAAGCAGACCCCTCCCTGCTAATCCTCCAAATTTTGCCTACAAATAGGTAGAAAGACTTTGTCTTTCCCAAAGCTACAATTATGAGATCCATCTCCACCCCACCTCACCCTGCCACCCCTCTCTAAAATCTGGCCACTGTCCCATTACAATTGGTCTATCTAGTTAAAGCAGCGTATGTCCCATAACACCTTTTTTTCCTTAGAGACAATTGCTCTGTTGCCCAAATTGGAGTGCAGTGGCACAATTATAGCTCAATGAAGGCTCGAACTCATGGGCTCAAGCCATCCTCCCACATTGCCTCCTCAGTATCTAGGATTATAGGTGCACACCACCACATCTGTTGTTTTTTTTTTTCAAGATGGAATCTCACTATGTTGCCTAGGCTGGTCTCAAACTCCTGGCCTTAAGCAATCCTCCCATCTTGGCCTCTCCAAGTGCTGAGATTACAGACACGAGCCACCACATCTGCCCACCATAACACTTTTAACCCCATGGTGATGGCAGAGCCCTATCCTGTTCCACTCCTCCACAAATATCAAAAGGGAAAGAGATCCCATGGGGCCCTCTGTGACCTTCCTCACTGATAGCTGCACTTGAATGAGAGGAGACCCAACCCAAAGCCTTCTCACATTCCAGGGGCCTCATCAACCTCTCTCAACATGTATATCCCTGGATCCCTTCTTCAGCCCTTCCTCCATCTCATGCTGCCCCTATTTACAAGGCTGGGTCAAACAAGGAAGACAGGAACTGCCTGAAGACAGCGAAGGCAATACCAAATATAGCTACAAAGGGCATCAAAACGTGTTTATAAAAATGTATGCCTAGTGCCACCCTGAGGTGTTGGCATTGCACAGAGCATAGAATTGGACAGTCCATACCTGTGTAGTTAATGATCAACATTAGACAGAGAACATATGCTGTAAAATCACACCAAATAATTCTGGTCATGAAAAGGACAGTAGCCCACATCAGTGCCCCGCCCACATCCCAAGGACTCCTCAGGCCCTTCAGGCCCATCCTACGTCTCCCACCTTCCAGTACTTGACAGTCTATGTCTGATGGCTCCCTCAGGCCACCAGAGCCTACTGGGATCATGTGGGACAGATCAGAAGTGCCAGGTAATTCCCACCCCCAGCAGGCCTCATCAAATGGCTGAGGAGAATCAGTGGATAAATTGGCTGCATCCTCATGGGTCAGCTTGAGCTATGAGAAGCATTTTTTGCACTGTCTCCCAGAGGTCCCCAACAGGATTGAGCCCCATATGCCCACAGCAATAATCTGCTCAATGACTCAGCCTCTACGGGCTTCCTTCCTTCCCATGTCCCTTCCAGGCTTCCTCCCATCTTTGTCTCAGGACTTCTGGGGGATCTCAAGCTAATACAAGGCCTGTATGACTCAGCAAAATGTCTTAAAAGAGCCAAGCATGCCAAATAATCGTTCTTAGGACCTGCTACACTAAATAGACAAGACCAACACATAATTAGCACATCTGATTTCTTAATGCCAAATAAACATTGTTAGAAAGTAATATTTTCTGAAATGCCATGAACAAGACCCATTTAGCATTGTTTACACTGTTGTTTTCTTCGCACTATTTCTTCATTGCCCTTTCTTCTTTGCAAAGGCAAATGTCTTCTGACCACAAAGTCCAAATATGAAAATTAACAAGGTCTAAAATAATGAGGATTCTTGATCATTGATCTGTTTCTATACTTTAGCAAAGAATCTTCAAAATTGTCAGTCATTCATTCCTCCTACAGAACTTATACAGGACTCTCTAAAGAGCAGGCCCAGACCTTCCCCCAAGGTCAACAATCACTGACTTAACTAACATTATCATCATCATCATCATCATCATCATTCACTTTTGTGCAGCACTCAGTATATGCTGAGTGTTCCAAACACTTTACATTTACTAACTCATTTCATCCTGTGAAGTAGGCATTATTATTATCATCCCTATTGTACAGATGAAGAGACCAAGGCACAGAGTTTAAGCAATTTGTCTAATGTCACACAGGAAACAGGCTGAGATTGAGACCTAGGTCACCTGAACCTAGACTCTGGGCTCTTAACAGGCTCTTACCTCTGAGCCTGGACTCTAAGAGTAAAGGCAGAAGCCAGGCTTCTGAAGAGTCCAGTGTGTGCTGGAGGCCTCCTCAAGTCTCAGAATCAGCCACAGAAAAGAGGTTCAGAGAGCATGGGGCCAAAGTGGGCACAGGAATAAACCACAGACGAAGCCTTTGCAGTGGTGAAAGAGCCCTCTCATCTTAACTTTGCAACTAATCTCCCTTCCACGGGAGAAGTTTCTTGCAATACAATAATTTCAAAAAATTGTAAAAGAGATGATAATAAATAATGTAAAATTTCACACTTTACTCCACCCATGGATGCCATAGAGGAGTCCCTTGATCCAGAAATAAAAATCTGAGTCCCCAGCCGAACAAAATATTCAATTCTAACATTCTTCTTGGTCTCATAAGATGCCATTTGTTCTTCCAAGTCCTCTTTCTTCCCCCCTCCTCAGTCTCCGAGCTTCCTTCCAGCATGTCCTAGAAACCAACAGGATGGAGGGAAACACCCTCCACCATGCTGTGTCAACACCCACCTTTGCTTTGGGTTTATGACTGCCTTGGCACAAAGAATACCACCTTTATTGTTTCCAGCTAATGAAAAAGAACAGAGGCCCCATGATAGGTAAATAATGCATTCACTCATGGCCAGCTGTTCAAACAAAGGCTTCTCAGTGGTTCAAAGGGAGAAACTGGTGTCAGAATGGAATCATGGCAGGCACACGACATGCTGAACTCGGAGTAGACGCTGCCAGTGCCACATTCATTTGCCAACAGCAATTTCATTTGAGCAAAAAACATCATCCATCACATTAAATTAATGTTGTTAATTTGAATGTTATTGGTTTTGTCGTTTTATTTGTTTTTAATGTGTAAATCTCATTTGGTTTCATGGGAATATAAGAATTTTAAGTACTAAGAGTTTAGACCTAGCTTTATTTTACACATATTTAAATAATATTATAATAAAAATAATTTAGGTCAATTCTTGGGGTCCGAAAGAATTTTTTCCCTTTAAACACCACTCTTAGTTTTACAGACCGGCCTTTGCCTTCAAATGTGAATGCCCTTGTTGAAGCAAATATTTGTGCTCCGCATGGATCTTAAATCATGAAATCTGCTCCCAGCAGATTTCAGTTGATTGGGTCATAGAACTTTGCCACTCATCTGATCCCACTTTCATGTCTTGGCATGTTTTCATCTCTTTCCCTTCCTTCCCCAGCCAACAACCTCCAAGTTTCCAAATTTCCAAAAATCAATTCCTACTTTTTCATCAAATTAAGTCCTGAATCCTGTGCCTTGCATTCAAGAGTCCACATAATCTGAACTCCAAATATGACTTCCATTCTTTCCCTATAGTACCCCTAAGTCTAGGCCCCACCCAGCTTCTCTGCTCACTCCTTTGTCACATGACACTGAAGTTTCCTCTGTCCTTCCCTGCCCACTCAAATCCCCTGATACTGAGTGTCCAGTATCCTTGGGATCAACCTAGTCCACAGGCTCCACTCACACTGACCTTTCTTCCTTTCTCTGGTAGCACCCACCCTGTCTGAATCACCTGTTTTGGCCTTTACATATACAAGACATCCTAAAGTAACCCAAATGTTCCCCGACACTTCCCAATCAATGGGTAAGCTCTTGGCGGAGAGTGAAAATATCTCACTACATTCTTTATTCTCCCGACTAAAATAGAGTCTGAGATAACAGCTTACATGTAGTAGGTTATCTGGGATGGATCCCAGGAACAAGAGTGAAGAACTCAGGGAAGGGAGGCCCAGGAGGGAAGGAAGTTATTGCAAAGTCGTATGAATGAGCTGGTCACCATGTGTCTCACTGGGGCTCAGATCATTGAATCCTTTGGAGGAGATGAATAGAATATGCCTCAGAATCATCCACCCACAGGACAGGAAGAGAGAAATTCTATCACCAGCTCCTATTCCTCACTGGAGAAGGGCTGGCCTGTGGGCTGTTGACTTCTTTGCATCTCCGGGTGGCATATGCATGAAGTCCCAAGGATGTATCACAGAAACCCTGAGGCAGATGAGATATACAGTGCAGCTGAAGGAAGAAACTGTCTGGTTACACCTGTGTGAGTCTGGTTGCCCAACAATGGCTAGGATAAAAGATGGCAGAGAGAATGCGAGGCATTACACAGAGATGTCTGCTACCCTCAGTAGCCAGCACAATGCTATGCTGGAAAGAAGTGTGCTGCAATTCCTAGTGGAATTCATTCAAACACCTCCCCCTTGAGGATTTTGCACATTAATCAGTGATCTATGGTCATCCAGTCTCAGAACTGGAAATTCCAAGTCTTCCCCTTTATACCAATTATGAACCATCCTTACAATATATAAGCACTACTTTAGATTTCTACATAGCATTTCTGTACACTAATCACATTGTCTAAATAACCTTCTCCCCTTGCCTGAGGTAGCACAATTACCACATCCAGATGTCAGAGGTTATATAGCTCAAAAGCCATTAATAAAATGATTTCCTCAACTCCGTTCTACAAACACTTGCTGGGTCCTCTTGATACACAGCATGCCACTGTAGGTGCTGAGGTGTAATGATGAGTATGCCATGGACCCTTGACTCAAGAAGCTTACCCTCACACTGGGAATGGCCCAGCTCACTACCGAAAAGCTATCAACAGGAACCTCAGAAAAATAGACACTGAGATGGAGTTCAGATGGGATAATTCGGAAGGGCTTCTGGAAGGATAAAGGGTTGACATTGGCTCTGGCTGGTCATTCTGCCAAAAAGGACCCACACAGGAAGAGGTATATGAGAATATGAAAAGAAAGGGTCCCAACAATCTTATCTGGCTGGGCAATGCCCTGGCTTAAGCCCTCGGTGTCTATCTAGTCTGATGGTTTTCAAGTCCAATGGTTTTCAAGTCTGACGGTTTCCAAGTTGTATTACGTGGAGTCCCAGGATCTCAGGGAACAGATGGACAGTGATGGGACAGATGGGACAGGGCACAAGGCTCTGAGGTACTCCCTCCCACTTCTAGAGCAGCTGATTTAGAACAAAATGGACTCTGCTGTTAAGCAAGCATCTGAAACACAAAAACCACCCTTGGAATTGAGAGCACCGATCTGGAAGTCAGAGACCAGCCCCCCACTACTAACCAGCTACAGGAACATGAGCAAGGCCTTTGAGTCTCTCAGGACCTGGTTTTCTCTCTCTCTCTCTCTCTCTCTCTCTGTCCATCCCTTCTGTAGCTCCCAAATGTCTCCAATTATTCCTGCCATCCCTGAATTGTGAGACAACTCAAGGGAAATCTACTTAACATTTGGAAGCCTGATGGAGTATTTGCTGACACTCAGTAGTCTGCCTCTGGCTAAAATGCAAAGCAAGTTCCCAAGTCACAGTATATTTCACCTCCTTTTACACCTCTTCCCAACAAGAGGGGCTTAAGCAAGAAGATAAATGAAATACGCTTCTTGGCCACTCACCCAGCAAAAGCTATTTATCACCCTAGCCAAGTGGGTGAGTGGCTATTTGCAAAACAGAATGCATGGTTTTGAGAGATGGCCAGGTGAGTACTTTTCTATCTGATAAACAAGAGAAAGCCCCACCCTTTGCTATATGACCCTTCACACTTAGCCCCTAGATCTCCTAGTAACACAACTGGAGATAATGGTGAGATATCTTTGCCAAATGTGTAGGGACAGCAAAGCAGGGAAGAGGAGAAATGACTGACATTGTGGCCTGCAACTATTAATAGGTTGTTAAATTCTAATCTAGTAATAAGACAGATTTTGTGAGGTGGTTTCTCAAAATAAACTGCTTTGAGGCTAAATCTTTCAGATTAGAATCTACCCCAAAACCAACCATGAAAATGACCTGTGTGAGTTTGTAAGTTGATTCTGCCTAACTACCAACTATTAGGTTAATATATATATATATGTAAAACTAAAGATCAAATATAAGCAAATAGCAGGAAACATAACTGTTGACTTTGTAAGTTATGTATCCTTAATACTTCTAGAGACTAATGTTTCTGACTCTGTCATGAAATGCCAAGATTGTTAACTTCGACTTCTATAAATTAGTACACCCACTTTAGTTTATTGAAGGTTATAATCAGAATGAAAATATTGATATAAGCAAACACTCATTTCAGGCAATAGAAAAGTAAATATAAACACAATTCATGACAGGATTAATTTGTCTTACTCTTTCCTCCCAGGATTCTTATAACATGTAACCTGAGGAAATAATTGAGAGACTTATCAGTTCTGACCCTTCCTCCTTCTCTTGAAATTTTTTTTGTGGTCCAGAATTAATATCAGAAAACTCCCCCAACCTTTTAACATTTGTCTCCTCTGATCTATACAAATGGGCTTCTCCACAGCTGAAGCAAGAACAAGCAATCCATCGTTAAGGGACATTTGCTAGACCATCGAATTGCCACAAAGATACCATTTTTGAAACAATCCTGTATAACAGAAATCTAAATGTATGACAAATTAGATAAATACAGATTAGCAGAGGCCACATTCTTCAAGTTGTAGGCAGCGATTTCATAGTGTCTATGTTAGTTGGCTCAGGCTGCCATAACAAAACACAAGATTGTGTGGCTCAAACAACAGAAATGTATTTTCTCACAGTTCTGGTGCTGGAAGTCAGAGATCAAGGTTTCAGCGAGATTCAGTTTCTGGTGAAGTCATTCTTCCTGGCTTGTAGCTGGCAACCTTCTCAATGCGTGCTTGTATGGCCCTTCTTCGGTGCATTTGGAGACACAGCAAACCCTTGGGTCTCTTCTTATGAGGACGCTAATCCTACTGGATAAGGGCCCCAGCCTTATAATCTCATTTAATCTTAACTATTCCCTTAACCCAGATATGGCCACACTGGGAGTTAGGGCTTCAATATATGAATTTTAGGAAGACACATACATTCAGTCCATAACAGTACCTATGGGGAAATTTGCTATTCTCTGAAATTCAGGTAAATTATTTAGTCAGTGAATATTTATTCAGCTCCCACTATGTATAGGCGTTTCCCTGATGGCGACAGGAAAGAGAGGGAAAAGGAGAAGAAACACTTGGAGGATGGGCAAGCACCAATAAGTGTTCATATCCTAATGACTACTTCTCTTCTTTGTACCTTTAGTCTTGTCCACTAACCTTCGAGTGTATATTATCAACTCTCCAAATGTTGCCTCTGCACTTAAAGTAAGGCACCTGGTGCCTCAGGTGGAAGTAGTACAATTCAAATCAATATTTGTGTGTTCTTCCCAAGTTTTGAGGTAACTGTATATTCCAAATTTTATTATTGAAATTCCACTACTTATTTATCAAAAAAGTGATGCCTTCAACCAGTTATTATAATCTATAAGTCCTGAAAGGAAGAGGCTCTGTCTTGTTCCATTGAAACCCACGGTTACATAAAGTCTGATAACATACTGGACACTCATGCAAACTGTTGAATGAATAAAGAAACACAATAACCACACACAAAATTAGAAGATGTTTTAAATAAAATAGTTTGAAGAAATAAGTTGCTAAAATCCAATTATTACTTTTTCAACCATGTACTTTTTTTCCCCTGTAAATTAGTTTTCAAAAATGGCACAGGATTTTATTTTTCTTTTTTTTTTCTTTTTTTTTTTTTTGGTCAGAGTCTCACTCTGTCACCCAGGTTGGAATGCAGTGGCATGCTCACGGCCACCCCAGCGTCGACCTGCTGGGCTCCATCAATCCTTCCGCTTCAGCCTTCCAAGTAGCCAGAACTACAGGCACGTGCTACCATACCTGGCTAATTTTCTGCTATATTGTAGAGACAAGGTCTCACCAAGTTGCCCAGGCTGGACTTAAACCCCTCGGCTCAGGCAACCCTCTTGCCTCGGCCTCCCAAAGTGCTGGGATTACAGGTTTGAGCCACCACACCTGGCCAGATTTTATCTATCTTTTAATCAACAGATCCTAAATTTTATAAAATCCTCCTTAATTTGGCTTGAGAATCCTTTTTTCTTTTCCTTAGAAGCACGGTCTCATTCTATTACCCATGCAAGAGTAAAGTGGCACAATCTTGGTTCACTGTAGCCTCGAACTCCTGGGCTCAAATGACCCTCCCACTTCCACCTCTCGAGTAGCTAGGAATACAGGTACACATCACCATGCATAGCTAACTTTTCTAATGTTATTTGTTGAAGAGACAAGGGTCACACTATGTTGCCCAAGTTGGTCTTGAACTCCTGGTCTCAAGCAACCCTCCCTCCTTGGCCTCCCAAAGCACTGGCCTTATAGGCACGAGCCACGGTACCATACCCAAGAGTCAACTTTTTAGTCCTGTGCCAAAAACCACAGAACCCAAGTGGACAGTGTCTACCCTATCTCCTGCCACAGTCACCTTTTAAATTAACTACCATAAGCATAGGATTTACTTTTCCTTAGATAATTATATTTATTGAGCTCCTACAATTTGCCAGGCACTATGCCAAATACAAGGGGATTAATGATGAGGAGAAAGAGACACACTCCCTGCCCTCATGGTGCTTACAATTTAGCAAAGGAAACAATCACTAATAAATGCATAATGACAAACTGAATTAGGTATACTGAAGAAAGGGAACCCAGGCCTTTGAAAACTTAGAACAGAGAATCAGATAAAAATTCAAAGGTTCTGTCATTTCCAATGACTGTGACTCCTCCATAATCACAATTTCAGGTGTCCCACTCTGTCCACCACCTCCTGAGTTTCCAGCTTACTCCCATCTTCACCAATCCCTCGACCCCACCAAGACTTACAACTCATGGGTGCCATCACCTTTTCACTGTCCCTTGCCCCCTCTTGTCCTTTCTTTCCACATATCTCAGCCTAGAGTCCATCACCAATCACTATATCACTCCCTTCCCATGCCCCTTGTTCACTTCCTCATACTCCAGCAAACTCCTGGTGAACTCCAACTCTCTGCCTTCTCCATGCTTTTGCCCATGCAGCAGAACACTGCTAGATAAGAATACATAGTCGTGCCAAACTTGTCTCCCACTAAATCTGGGACCACAAGCCTCAAGTGAGCCCTAAGCCTGCCTGCAAGGATACTGTAAATCCAAGTCAACTCACTGATCATGTACCTGGACAATTATTTCACACCTCTTCCTTCCTCTTCACCCTCCATAATCTGCTTACCCATCCTCACTCTTGGGTGATGATCTTGCATCCTGCAACACTCTGAGTTGATGCTATCAAGATAATTTCAAACTCCCAGTAGCACATCTGTCTAACTACTAGCACGAGTCTAACTACCAAACATGCTGCCTTCTCTCCTGTTACTATAGGAGGACTGCCCATGTGTCTATTGAATGCACACTTGTGCACTGGATCCCATCTCCTGGATTCTTTCTCTCCCACATCCGCAAGTGTTTCTTCTCCACTGAACTATTCCCATTATCTTCAAACATGCAGTTTTTTTCTCCCATCTCTGAAAATTTCTCTCCTCTCCTAGACAGCCTTCTCATTCCAGCTAATGCTCCATATCTCTACCACCTTTATGACAAATAGCCTTTGCAGAGTTCTCTTTTCACTGTCTCCAATATTTCTCTTTCCATTCTCTCATGAACCTACTCCAATTAGACTTTACCTCCTTCATACCCCTATCACCAATGACTTCCAAAGAGCCAAGCCCAATGGCCAAATCTTAGCCCCCCTACATCCAACCAGCAACATCTGACACAGACCACCTACTCCTGGAAACACTTTTTCGCTTGACTTCCAGTACAACATAAGCTGTAGCACATCCCTAGCCACTTCTTCTTGGTCTTCTTTGCTGTTCCTTTTCTTTTCAAGGACCTCTTTATATCATAGTGTCCCAAGCCTCAGCCCTTGGGCCTTTCATCTTCTTTCATCTACTCCCTTGGTGATCTCACTTAATTATAGCTTGAAATACCATCAATGCTGACAACATTCAAATTTATATCTCCAGTCCAGATTGTTTTGTTGAACTCCAGACACATCTATCCAACTGCTGCTCTCTTATGTATAAAAGGCATCTCCAATTTAATATTACCCAAAGCAAAGCTCTTATCTTCCCAAAGTCTGTACTAGCCATCTCAGCCCCCATGTGAGTTGATGGCAACCCCTTTCTTGGTCAAGTAAAACTGTGATCCTATCCTGAGTCCTCTCTTTCTTTAACATCCTTTACACCCAATTCATCAGTAATCCTGTTCACTCTACCTTTAAACTGTCTCCACTTCTCACCACCTTTACTGCCAACACTCTGATCCAAGTCACTACTATTGTGCCTGCATTGTGGAACCAGCTCCTAACTACCTCCCTGCATCTACCCTTGCTTCCCTACCATCTCCTGTCAACACTGCAACCAGAATGATCCTTAAAAAACATAAAGCTGGGCCAAGCACAGTGGCTCAAGCCTGTAATCCCAGCACTTTGGAAGGCCGAGGTGAGAGTATTGCCTGAGCTCACAGGTTCAAGAACAGCCTGGGCAACTTGGCGAGACCTCATCACTACAATAAATCAAAAAATTAACCGGGCATGGTAGTACGTGCCTGTAGTTCCAACTACTTGGAAGACTGAGGTGGAAGGATCGCCTGAGCTCAGCAGGTTGAATCTGGGGTGGCCGTGAGTGTGCCACTGCACTCTGGCCTGGGTGACAAAGTGAGACTCCAACTCAAAAAAAAAGAAAAAACATAAAGTCACTATTCACAATAGCAAAAACAGTGGAACCAACTCCACTGTCCATCAAAAGTAGACTGGATAAAGAAAATGTGGTACATATAAACAATGAAATAGTATGCAGCTATAAAGAAGGACAAAATCGTGGACTTTGCAATAAACTGGATGGAGTTGAAGACGATCATACTTAGTGATCTATCACAGAAACAAAGAACCGAATACTACATGTTCTCATTCATAAGTGGGACCTGAACATTAATCACAATAGCACAAGAGAGGGATCAGCAGTTGTGGGACACTGTCAGGAGAGAGAGGGTGGGGCAGCACATATCAACACAAAGTGTACCTGGTCCTATATTCGGGGAACGAGGGTCAGTTGGAGGCCCAAACTACATCTGCACATAGATTACTCATGTACCTATTCCTGACTTGTACCCCACAACTCTATAATAAAATAAAGTAAAATTTAAAAAAACAAAATTATATAACTAGTCTGCTCAAAATGGTCCAACAGCTTCCCATCTCAGAGTAAAACCAAGACCTTGCAGTAGCCCTACGTGATCCAACTCCTGCTACTCTGTCCCTCACTCGCTCTGCTACCTGCCACTGGCCTCCAGCCATTTCTCAAACAGGTCAGGCATACTCCAACTTTAAATATTTTGCACAAGCCGGGCTCGGTGGCTCAGTCTGTCATCCCGCGCTTTTGAGAGGCTGAGGTGAGTGGATTGCCTGAGCCAACCTGGGCAACTTGGCAAGACCTCATCTCCACAATAAATCAAAAATTAACTGGGCGTGGTAGCGTGCCCCTGTAGTTCCAGCTACTTGGAAGGCTGAGGCAGAAGCATCACCAGAGCCCAGCTAGCCACTGCACTCCAGTCTGGGCGACAGAGTGAGACTCCATCTCAAAATTAAATAAATAAATAAATAAATATTTTGCACAGTCTGCTTCCTCCTCCCACCCCAGAAATCTATATTTCTCAGTCCTTTATCTCTTTCAATGTCTTTGCACTGAATTCTTCTTCCCTGTCCAGCCTATTTGAAACTGCAAACCAGCACCCCAACTCTACACTCTCCATACGCCTTACCTTGTTCCATATTTTTCCAGAAACACTGATCATCCTCAAACACAATATATAATTTACTCATTCTGATTATTATTTCCCCATTGGAATATAGGGTCAGGCAGGACAGGTATTTTGTTTATTTTTTGCTCATGCAACTCAGATGCCTAGAACAGTACCTGGCATGCTGTAGGTACCCAATAAAGATGTGTTAAGTGAATACATTAAATGAGAGGCAGAGACATCATTATTAAAGTCACAATTACAGTACGCATCGTTTATCCAGGAGTGAAGATGGTGATGACGGGAAAGGACCACTGTGTTCCCATTAACAGTTGGCATGTATTAGCACATTTACACAAATGTGTTTATCAAATTATCTGGTTGTTGCTTTGGAAAATAGCCAGAAACAAAAAGAAAGCTCCAGACACCTGGTATCTGAGAGAGAGTTTAAGGATTTCTAAAACTTTCCTGACTTGTACCCCCATCCACCAACCTACTCCAAAGAGTAAGCGACTATGAACTTACACTCCTAGGGCAAATGAGGAGTGGGTGTGGCCCATCAAACCCTAAATATTTTTAAAGAATCGTGTTTTAGCTTTAAGAGTCACATACATTTTGTATTTGTCTCTGTAATGTATTTATTTGTCTTTTCAATTTTCCAAATGATCTTAAATTAAAATCCACCATCCGGGAGAGAGAGCCAATTAGAAGCCCAAACCTGCATGCAACATACTTATGCAGTAAATTTCTACTTGTACCCCACAACTCAAAAATAAAAAAATTAAAAATTAAATAAATTTTTTAAAGTAAAATTCACATGCCAGAAAGGGATGCCATGTGCCTTGGGCACCACACACTCACGAGGTAGCCAGGGAACACTAGTTTGAGAATCACTGGGCACTGGACATGCCCAGACAAGAGCCATGAGGCATGCAAAGTCCAGTGGGAGCATAAATTAAAGACCCGTTCCACAGTCTTTCTCTGAACCTCCCAAACTGAGCATTTTAAAAGGTTCTATTAAAAGTCTCCCTTGAATTAAGTGAACCCTGGGTAAATTTCTGGCTTTGCTTTCATAGTCTTCTAATGACCACACACTGCATTCTAGAGTTATTTAGAGCAGCTGAATGTCACATTTTCTGTTTTCCTCTAACATCCTTAGCAACTTTAACTTGGAAGAAGTCATTACAAATGGTTAGAGAAATCAGGGAGAAGAACATTTTTAATGAAAATGATATTAATGGACATATCCATTTGTAGCTAAATAAGACAAAAGAAATAAAATGTTCCATCTTTTAAATAAAATCTTGGGGCGGAAGGAGGTTGAGCTTAGACAGCAACAGTTCAGTCATTTAGCCCTTTGCTTCCTCTATACTGATTCCCACCCTCAGCCCCTTTCCCCTCTCCTCCGCTGCTCCTCTGTCATGCCTTAACTTTTAGATGAAAGACCACATTGAGGGTGCAGGGAATTCTTTGCTGTGGTGGGTCTAAATCAGACCTCTGAACCCCATTCAGTGCACCTGTCCTTAACATCCATGAAGAGTTCTGACTTTCAGGCTATGTTACAGTCTGAATTGTACGCTCCAAAAACTCACATGTTGAAGTCCTAACCCCTGACACCTCAAAATGTGACTTTATTGGGTCTTCACAGAAATAATTAAGGTAAAATAAGGTCATTAAAGGGGTCTTAATCCAATAGGACTGATGTCCTCATAAGAAGAGGAGATTAAGACACAAACAGACACAGAGGGAAGACCATGTGAAGACCTCAAGAGAAGATGGCCCTCTACTAGCCAATGAGAGACCCCACTGAAAAAAAAAACCATGCCAATGCCTCTAAAATTGTGAGAAAATAATTTTTTTGTTTAAGCCCCCCAGTCTGTGGTACTGTGCTACAGTAGCCCTAGCAAACAAATGTAGCCTGTAAATAAGAGATGCAATGAAGTCACAATGAGGAAGAGAGTAGAAAGAAGTGGGAATAGTTCACAACAGAGCCAAGAAGGCAGAAACAGAGCAGCAGACAGAGGAAAATACAATTCTGAAAATCAGATTGTATTTTTAGCCCTAGAAATGATCCTGGCTTTGTCCTGCATAGTTCCTCCCTCACCTCTTCTAATATATTCTTGCACCTGACAAAGAGTGTCACCTCTCCTGCTGGCAGTAGAAGGTTTTTCAGAGCTCCACAGGAGGCCCAGCTCAGTCTTCCACAGGTCACTGTGCATGAAATACAGGCTGAAAACAGAGGACCCTTCACCTCTACAGCAGGACAGCCCACTTCCCGTGAGCCTCCAGGTAAGGCAAAGACTTTGCTAGTTGTCCAAGAGACAACTCCTGCATCTCAGGAGGTCACAGGAAAGCAAGTCCTGTTTGTTTTACATTCAAAACAGTAAAATTTCTGACCTGGCTCAGATTCAACTAAGATTCTGGATGCTAAAAATTCACGAATGTGTTCTCTGTTGTGCATGGCAGGGAGTAGGTGGAAAGTAAGGAAGAAAATAGTTTCTATTTTGTCAAATGATACCCGGTTGCCCAAGTGAAGAGGTTCTTCTCTCAATAGCAATTATGCAGAGGAATTGGTTCGTGAAAGAATCCTGAATCCAATCAACCCTGTTTTCTTTGCAATGATAAGGGCTCACCAGGAAAAATCCATAATCCCAGCACTAATACAGTCATAATAAAATCTGCCAATAAATCTTCAAAGAAAATCTGTTAGCAATGGTGTTTTAAATAAATAGGAAAAACATATTACATGATACAAATTAAATAGCACACCTTATTTTGGCACAAATTCAGGTTTCTCCCAGGTAAAATTTTGTTCTCTAAAGCTACACGGAAGCCAAACAACAGCCCTAGTCCTCCTTCCAAGATCAGTGTTAAAAATTCAGTGGGTACAGAAGGAATAGGAATGACAATAAAAAATAATAATAAAATAAAAAACTCAGTCAACCAGCATTTCCTGAGCACCTACTATAAGCCAGGAAGCATAATAAAAATGGGACTAAGACAACTGAGACACAGTCCCAACCCTCAAAGAACTCATTATCAGGTAAAGTAACCAGACACAAAAATCAATGGATTATAGTGCAGTGTGATCCGTGTTCCAACAGAGGCAAGGTGGAAGAAGAAGAAAGGGAAACTGAGAGGTGATCCTTGTGCTCGGGATTCTGAAGGTACTTGAATTTGAACTTCCAGTCAGAAAGGATATGAGACAGAAATCACGCTGGTTTTAACACTTTATAATCTCAACTCAGTCTGACAAACTATGTCCACCCTAAACTGCTTCTCTCTTTCCTGCATCCACAGTCTACATAACTGTAATTCAGCAGGTCTAGACAGATTGCTGCCTTTCAAAGTCCTCAAAAGAGATAAGTTGGGATCACCTGGGGAGCAATAATTTTTTTTGTCTCTATACTTGAAAGAAAACCAGTTTGGTGCAGTGGCTCATGCCTGTAATCCCAACAGTTTGGGAGGCAGAGACAAGAGGATTGCCTGAACTCAGAGGTTTGAGACCAGCCTGAACAACATGGCGAGACCTCACCTCTACAATAAATTTTTTTTAAAAATTAGCCGGGCGTAGTGGTGCATGCCTGTGGTTCCAGCTACCCGGAAGGCTGAGGCAGAAGGCTCGCCTAAGCCCAGCAGGTTGAGGATGTGGAAACCATGAGTATGCCACTGCACTCCAGCCTGGGTGACAAAGTGAGACTCCAACTAAAAAATAAAGAAAAAAGAAAAGAAAAGAAAACTAGGTAGCTAGAAAATGGTAGCTATAGCAGCAGAGAAAACCCACAGATGACAAGCAGCGCTATTCTAAATATCTCTGAGCTCCTGGATTTAGCTGCCCCTTGGGGCATGGACCTTGGGATGTCTGTGAGGGTGGCAGCCTATAATGGAGAGAGTTCCAGACGGTGATTCCAGATACCTGGTCCCACCCACCTTAGCACCTAACTGGACACATTTTATTTAATTTCATAAACTTTGACTTTCCCGTCTGTAAAATGGGGTTATACTGTCTACTCAGACTACCTCATAGGAAGCTTGGGAAATCAGAGGATCCATGAGAAGTAAAAATGCTCATAAGCCTGAAAAACACCGTGCAAATATAAGACAGGGTTATAATTAACCTAGCCACAAAGCTGCCTTAGGGTTTGATTAAAATACACTGTACCTCTCTAGATCGACAAAGTGTGAATACGGTTAAAAAATAGGGACAGCTACTCCAAAACAGAGACAGTTGGTGTGTGGGCAAACCCCCATAAGCATTTTCTATGCCAGGAAACCTGCATATGCTTAGAAACTAGCACGTTTCTGTTGGCCTTATAGCAGCAGTGTAGGAGAGCTCGCAAAATTAAATCTGTAACAGCAACACCACTGCCAAACACAACTGTCCCAACTCCCAAGAAATATGTAGACCGCCAACCCCTGTCAATGGACTAAAATATGCCCTGCACTATTAGACAAGGGAACCCCATGCAGCGGGCATACACATGATAAATGCAGAGTCGCTAGCAAAGGGACCACTGCCCTACACATCTCAAAGCCTATGAGTAAAAGCATTCTTTAGCTGGGCTCGGTGGCTCAGCCTGTAATCCCATGCCTTTGGGAGGCTGAGGTGAGTGGATTGCCTCAGCCCGCGGGTTTGAGACCTGCCTGGGCAGCGAGACCTCATCTCTACAATAAATCAAAAAATCAGCCGGGCATGGTAGCACGATGCCTGCAATTCCGGCTACTTGGAAGGCTGAGGTGGAAGGATCGCCGAAGCCCAGCAGGTTGAGGCTGCGGTGGCCGGGAGCAGGACTGCACTCCAGTCTGGGCGACAGAGTGAGACTCCAACTCAGAAAAAAAAACCAAAAAAATTCTTTAATAAGAGATGAGTTCCAGATAGAGAAACTCTTTCCCCACCTGACAAATGATTCACATAAACAGTACTTTTTCTTTCTGATTACAGTAAATTTTCCAATACAATGAATGCTTTGTTTGGCTGAACCATTTAATAGTCATTCACACTCTCTAATGAAACTACTAATTACAAAATCTCTGCATTGCAGGCAATAAAAAAGGGTTGCTAACCTCTTTACAGTGCTTTAGTTCTGCCATCAAGTAGCAATTACTCTTTAATGGCCTCCCTCTTTTTCACTATTCCCACCTCAAATATCCCAATCAAACCTCCTAAAAAAAAAAGAAAAATCTATTCAAACACACAATTAAGTACACAGTATGCACACATGTACACACACACACACACACACACACACACACACACACACACACAACTACATCCTATCCAAGAACTTGAAGAAGAATAATGGAGGTAGTGACAAGGACCCTGAAGAACCAGCTTATTCAGATTATTCATTTACACTGGCTAATCCAGAAGGAGCAGGGCCTCAGCTCACTGCACACTGGACATGCAATTTTTAGTAATATGGCCATTAACACTAAACTCCACCACAACAAAAATATTTGATACCTAATAGAATTGATTGTACCAGAATATACTACATATATTTTTATTTATAAACAGCTACCTGTTGTCCATCAGTCTCCCCAGCTACTGTTGCCAAACAAAACAGAGGGAAGCATTAAGGTATCATTAAGACATGTTTGTTTCAGGACTGTTACCATTATGGAAGCTTCCAAGCTCAGAACCATCTCAGAGTAGCTAACATCCTACGCCCCAAGCTACAAGGACATCTTCACCTGTACCAAAGTAAACAGGAGTTACTTCAACCATTCCAACTAAGGCACTTAATCAGCAGTGAGATCTGTAGTTGAAGAAATCGATGTTTACCACATCAACACAGGCAAAAACACAGAAAGAGGTAAAAAAAAATCTATTATTTCAGTTTTTAAAGGTTAAAGGGAAAAACAGAAACACTGCATGAAACATTTTATTGTAGTTCATTAATTAATTAGAGTTAGAAAACAGGCAACAGATTTAGAGTAACTTTTGCCAAATCCAAATTGGGTTCAAAAGAGCCAAAATAATTTTTCCCAGATTTGCAGGTTACAGGCTTGGAATTTTGATGACTTGTCTAATGCCACAAAGGATGTGTCTCAAAGGATTATTTTAATAACTTAGAAAAGTATTCAAATCAAGCCTGTGGAAATTAACCTTATCTGCTTTCCAGTGATCCATGGAATGGAGTAAGAGTTGTAAGAGCACTTAAGGCAAAGTATATCTATCTATAAAATAGTCAGATTATTTGAAAGCATGTGTTTCTTTAAACAAACACCAAAATGTATATACATTCAGTTGAGTGTTCCTCAAAGCCCTTTAATATTTTACATTTGAAGTGTATACAAGCATTTCATTACTCAAAACACATTTAGAATGCTTCTTTTGAAATAACTTTGATAATTAGTTTATGAGTCACACAAAAAAATCAGTTTATTTTCATGTACTCTACATGTGTGTGTGTGTACATGCACACAATACAATCAGTCCTCATTTATAGCTACAAAAAGACTTATAATTTCTATATGGTTAAGCATGCTTTTGTATTTATGTAAGAATATAGATACATTGGAACTTCAGTAAATTTTCATTAATTGAAATAGCACGACCACATAATAATTAAGAAGGCAAATGAATCAGGAATACCTGGGAGACTGACCATTTTTTCCTATCTCTCTCCACAAAATCCAGCCTACTATCTACTCCAAGCTTGTTATAAAAAATGCTAGCATCTCTTGTACTTCCCAAGAAGAAGAAATGTATATCACTGTTTGCACTTATGCAGAATGCAAAGTAGGAACTTTCAGGAAGAAAATGATCACTCAATCAAAAGTTCCAAAGGAACTTACAGATAGACCTATCTAGTAATTTCCAATTCAGATTTATTAGAGAAAAGCTGGCCCAACCAAACATACTGAATTAGAAGTTTTCAGTGTTTTGTTTTGTCTTTTTTAACCTGTTATAGAGTTGAGGTCTAAGAAAATATCTTCCTAAGCTGCCAGGTGATTATAATTACAGCCTGAATTGAGACAACTTTACCACTTTCCAGACAAAAGCTCCAAAGAAGTCAGTGACTCAGGTAAATGGCAGAGCTGAATGTAGAGCCGATGCTTTGACTCAACCTAGCACAGTGATATTTCAATTAAATGTCACCAAAGCTATGATTAAGGACAATAGTGAATTAATACAGTTGATAGCATGAAACTGTGATTG
Source organism: Carlito syrichta (assembly GCF_000164805.1). Taxonomy (NCBI): domain Eukaryota; kingdom Metazoa; phylum Chordata; class Mammalia; order Primates; family Tarsiidae; genus Carlito; species Carlito syrichta. The sequence continues at coordinate 667,609 of NW_007107623.1, forward strand.
ATTTTTTATAGATCTATAACAGTGCAAATCAAGCTCCTATGTCCAATCAAGAGATTAAAACATTGCTGAGTGTGGAGCTCTACTCTGATCTGCATCCCTAGCTGAGAGGCCTCAGCTTAGTGAGAAATAGCTAGCTACGTTTAAGTCCATTCAGTAAGTAGACAATTCAATTTAGAATGAATTAATGTGTAAACTCTTAATCAGGGCCAGTCATGTAAGAAAGTGAAAAAAATCATTCATAATAATGTTTAAAAGTAATGGGTGGCCACAAAATATTTACCCCACATAATATCTTTAATTTCACATTAGAAATGTATTTATTTACCTTAAAGCTTAGTCTTCATTATCTGTAGCAAGTTCTTCTGGGAAGGGCCAGGTGTTGGGCCCTACTGGTTTTTACAACTGAAAATAAAGGATCTGCTCAGATCTTTTCTGAGATAGAGAGCTATGATAAAGCGGAAGGTAGAGTAATGTTTTAATTCCTAGAAAAGGGAGGAGGTCTCATATCAAGAGAGCAAAAGACTCGGAAAAAAGAGGCTGAGGTCTCTAAAGTCAAACCGCACAGCTGTCCTTAGGGCCAATTTTGTCACGGATGATGATAATGTAAAGTCAAACTAGCATTAGCAAAGTTATGTGTTTTGTTTTAGACTTTTTAAGAACAGTTATTTTGTTTGCATTTTATTTTTATAAATAAATATGGCCAAGATAAGACAAATAGGTAAAGCCCCAGATAAATTACAACTAGAGACTTTAAGACATGTGCTATCACATAAGACACTACTGGCAACAGAAATCATTTTGGAAATTATCTAAAATATATACCTACATATAAATGACCCTGTTCAAGGACAGAGAATTCAGAAATAAAACCATCATTCCTCAACCAATTCATCATCAGCATAGCCATCAATAACAAACATTGGGGAAAGAAAACCATATTTTGCAAATGGTACTGGGAAAGCAGGCTAGCTACATGAAGATGAATGAAACTGGACTCCTACCTATCACAAAATACAAAAATTAACTCAAAATGAATCAAGGACTTAAATGTAAAACCTCAAACTGTAAGAGTCTTAGAAGAAAACTTAGGAAACACCCTCCTGGACATCAGAGTAGGCAACAAATTCATGGCCAAGTCCTCAAAAGCAAATGCTAAGATCAACAGGTGGACTCTTACCAGACTGAAAAAATTTTGCATGGCAAAAGAAACCATCAAGAGAGTAAATAGACAACCCATGGAATGGAAGAAAATATTTGCAAGCTATACATGTAACAAAGACCTAACACCCAGGATCTACAAGGAACTCAAGTGAATTGAAAGGGGGAAAAAACTCCATTAAAAACTGGGCAAAACACATGAACAGACACTTCGCAAAGGAAGACATACAAACAGCCAGCAAAAATATGAAAAATATAAAACTACAATGAGATACCAGTAAGAATGGAGATCATTAATAAGCCCCCAAAAAACAGGTGCTGGTGCAGCTGTGAAGAAAAGAAACGACTTCTACACTGTTGGTGGGAATGTAAGCTAGTTCAACCTTGTGGAAAAGTGTGGCAATTTCTCAAAAAACTAAAAATTGAGTTTTTTTTACAATCCAGCAATCCTTCTTTTAGGTATATAACTGAAGGAACATAAATCACTCTATAAAAAAGACACCTGCACACGCATGTTTATTGAAGCACTCTTCACAGTAGGGACTTGCAGTAGGATATGCAAAACATAGAACCAATGCAAATATCCATCAAAAGTAGACTGAATAAAGAATATGTGATATATATCCACAATGGAATATTATGCTGCCATAAAGAAGAACAAAATTATGGCCTTGACAGCAACATGGATGCAGCTAGAGTTCACTATAGCAAGTGAACTGTCACAGAAACAAAGAACTAAATACCGCATGTTCTCTCTCATAAGCAGGCCCTGGTCACTGGTCACACAAGGATGGGAATGACAGATGCTAGTCACTGCTGCGGGGGAGGAAGTGAGGAGGGAGAGAGGGAGAAGGAAAGGGGATACATAGCATCACACTGGGTACCTGACCCACTATAGGGGGAAAGAGGTCCAGCCAGAAGCCCAAACTTTACCTGCATGGAACCTACTTATGTAGTAAACCATCACGTGTACCCCACAACTCTAAAATTAAAAAATTAAAATAAAAAAAAATATGGTATCATTCAAATAAAAAAATTTAAATGGCCCTGTTCAGTACACTCTATTTTCTCATGAGTTTTAAAGATAATAATAATAGCTTACCCTTACTATGTGCCAGGTATGGGTCTAAGGTCTTCATTTGCATTAACTCATTCACTTATTCAATCAATATTTGGTGAATACTTACATTTCAGGATTTGTACAAGGGGCTAAGGGTGCAGTAGTTCACCAAATAGGAAAAAATATCTGCCTACATGGAATTTATACTCCAGCAAGAGAAAATAGACAATAAAAGACAAATAAAATACGCAATATGTTAGAGATTAGTGCTGGGGGAAAAAATAAAGCATGAAAAAGGGATAGGAAATGTGAGGTGGTAGGTTGCAATTGCAGGTGGAGTAGCTAGGGAAGACCACACCGAGAAGCTGACATTTGAGTCAAGACCTGAAAGACGTGAGGAACTAGCTATAGGGTTATCTGTGGGAAGAGGATTTCAGGTGGAGGTGATAACAAGGACAGTGGCCCTGATGTTGAAGAATGGCTGGCATGTAGTGGAAATAACAAAGATAGCAGAATGGATAGGGTGGGGTGAGGAGGTTTGCAGTAGGATATGATGTCAGAGAAGTGAAGCACCACCTCATAAAGAGTTTGAAGGTCAGAAGAAGGAGTGAGATGGGAAGCATTGCAGGATTTTGAGAATAAAAGAGACAGGATTAGATTTATAGTGTCCCCTTGGGTCGCTGAGTTGATAATAGATTACAGTGGGCACATATAGAGACAAGGAGACCAGCCAATGAAGATAGAGAAACTAAGGCAAAGGAAGATGAAGTAACTTGCTCAGGTTCAAACAGATAGTAAACAGTGAAGCTGATATTTGGAAGCAATAGAACTCCAGGGTCGACATTCTTAATCACATTCTGCCGAAGCTATTTAAAACCGTAGCATATAAATATTTTTAAATTGGGTTAATATCATGAACATTTTTAAACTGTGTTCTGTTAAACCTGATAAATCTTGGATTTAAAAATCTAAACCAGTCAAGATAGCAGTTCTGCCTTTAACCTTATGTGAGTCATTAGGTTTAGAAGAATATTCTCTCATCGATACTGAGGAAAGTTTTCAACATCAAAAGTTCCAAGTGGCAGAGGCTTTAACCCCAAGAAATGAGTAAAATGTATAATAACTTGGAGAAATACCTTTTGATTGGAAAAAGTTGTAGGGATTCACATTATGGGAAAGGAAACTTGCAGCTTAGTGTTCTTTTGGCAATGTCATGAATCAGAATAAAATATCATGAATAGAAAACTTTGACAAGTTCAGATTAAAGTAATGTCTGTGTGTTTAAGGAGAAAAATAAGTATATGATGGATAAGTTCTATGAGAAAAAATACTGTACACACCAAGGATGATGAGGTTTGAAGGAGAAGTTTACAAATTTAACACTTGATGAAAATGCTAAAGATTTCAGGACCATGAACGTCTAGACACCCATGGACTATAGGCCAAAAGGCTCAAGGTGAGTTGGTTCTCTTCCATTTTGAAAAAATAACTAGGATTGCATTAAGTGATCCTTGACAACACTTACAATTTTGGGGGGGGAGGAGTACGGAACAGATATTTTATTTCTTCAAATCTTGTTATAGTGCATAGAGATGAATATAGCTCTTATTGTGCTAACCTGGATGTAGACAGTATATATGTTGTCTTGATGCTAGATGCAATATAGGATTTCATATTAGAGTTGAAAAGGGATGCACTAAATTGTCATATGCATACATAATAATGAAATACTAGCTACTGTAATAGATTAAATGCTAAAATCTCAGTGGCTTAACTAAGATGTTTACTTCTTGTTCACTAAAGTCCAACTGGCCACCAAGACAAGAGAGGTCATTATTTCCTGTCATCAAGGACCCAGGCTTCCCAAGACTTTACCATATTCAGTCCTTGCCTTCCAATATCTTACAGAGTATTAGCATCCAAACAAAGGCTAGAAGAAGAAAGCATGAACCACACAAGAGAATTTTATGAGGCAGACATGGAAGTGGAATACATCACTTAATCCCACATATCACTGTCCAGAACTCAGTCATATGGTCACACCTAACTCTAACTGCAGAGAATGCTGAGGAAAGTAGTCTAGCTGTGCACTATGAGGAAAGTCACTGATGGTGCCTCAATGGATAATGGTTTGACTTACACTACAATTTAAAGTATAGTGTAGCATAAACACCTATACTGGAAAACTACTCTATCAGACTATTTCTGCCTCAAATCTTGGGTAATGCCAATTATGAGAAGTCAGAGCAAAAGTCTGAGAAGAGGCTAATCACATTGTGTATTCCACTCCAGATACCATGTCTGAGACCATCAAATACCAGTGGTGAGATATGGTCCGGTTGGGACCACCATCAGCATTCACACTTTCCTTCACTCATTTGGTTACTCCTATGGATACCAGGTGATGAAGAAGAGGTGAGAGTACAACAAAGGAAAATACACAGGCACATTCCCAATTCAACTCTTCATTGCAAGCAGCACCCTGGAGTGCAGTAGTCAAAAGAACATTGAAAAGGCAACTGTTCTGATCCTGTTCTACTCTTTACTAGCTAGCTAGGCAACTGACGATAAACCGATAAACCTTTTTTGAGTCTTGAGTCCTCTGTATGTAAAATGGAAATAATCACACCTATTCTGCATGCCACACATATTGGTGAGGAGGCTTAGGGTTGGTTGGTTAAAAAAAAAACTGATGAAAGGATACAATTGAGAGAATAAGCAGCTACTGAAAGAGAGAGCGCAAGTAGAAGATTAGGAAGGAGAGCAATCTTCTGAAGAATCCTATGGACTGTGAGAGTTGTGAAAGAAAGCTGCAATAACCTAGTGGAGCAAAATCATAAGCTAAAAAATTCCCAGGAGCTTTAAAATAAAATTGATCATGACCCTCTGAAAAAAAACACTTTTCAGAAACTAAGAGCCTATTTGCTTACAGATAAGCATATTCCCAAACACATACCAGAAGGGTAAAGAAAAAAGTCAAAAATTAGGTGCAATTCCAGGTAGCAGTAAATGGTATTTCTCACTTGGTTACCAAATTTTAAACTGTTTTCAACCTATTTCTGAGTAGAAGGCAAAGGTGAAATTATGTACCACCTGCTCTACTAACTTGCACCTGTTACTCTTTGTCTCCAGAATGTATGCAGCTTTTCTGAGAACTTTGAGCCCTTGCAATCTCCAGAGAAGAAATAAAAGAGGCTAATAATACCCATACCCTGTGAAGTTACTGCCTATACATGTGGTCAATAACTTTTATACAATAACCAGACTCTTTTTATTCCAAGAAAAGGAGGCTTTGTTACTTTAATTTCTACATTAATTATTATTTGTTGTGGAGAGGTTACCAGAAATTCTTGGACTTTGTTTTCTTAAAAAATAAAAAAAAAACTTACAGTATAATAGACAAAGAAGACTGATTCTGTACCACTATAGGTCTTCAGTCATTTAATCAAGGGCTCTGAAATGCAGACACAGTGCAGCGTTTTTAGGATGACAAGGCAAGAATGTGACTATTCAGCCTGAAAATAAAGCAGCTTTATCTAAATAAAAAAAAATGACCTGAATGTCATCAGAGCCAAAGCACCCTAAGATTCTAATTAGAGTGATGCTATTAAATGAAAAACTGCAGAAACCATTGGTTAAAGGATCCCTACAGGAGGCAGCCAACTAGTAAGAGAGGTTTGAGGATGAACTGTTCTATCTTTTAAAAAATGAAATCTGTTTAAACTTTTCAGAGCACCATACTTCAAAGACACAGCACGTCACATTCCAACTAACACGAGGGCAAAATGTCACAGAATGTACAACCAATCACCAACCCACCTGGTGCTTGGAACAGATAGGTTACTCAGACCAGAGTTCCTTTCTATAAAGCAGAAAGCAAAGCCACCATACATAAATAGAATGTAGTAAGGTTTCTCCAATCCTGCTTTCTTTAGAGAGCTCCCATTAGTTACTCAGTAATAATAAGATATCAAAATGCTATGGAAACTCTATTCTAAAAAGCTTAAAGCTCTGTACTCAAATTGTCTCACAAACTTGTCATGTGAGCACGATGACTGATAAATTCCATCAAGAAAGACAGTCTCGGATTTTTACCTCCTGCCTCACATAAAACACATGTTTCTTCCTGGGCCATGTTCTTTTCCTTTCACCTTTTTCTCTAACCTCCTTCCTGCTGCAGCCCTCTCCAGGAGTTGCTCCAGCAATTCTATCCTCTCCTTTTTTTCCATGAACCATAAGTTTTGTCCCTACCTATGAACCCTTTCCATCAGCCTACAAACATGATTGCATTTCTCTAGTCTCTCTTGACCAGTTACCATTTCTTTGTATATGTTTACACCAAAATTCCTTTTAAAAGTTATGTACATTCATTGTCTCCAATTTCTCTACTCCCCCCATTCACTCTTGGACCCAGTTGGTCAAGTTTTTACCCCCAGCGCTGAAATCGATGACCTCCACAGTGTGAAATCCAAAGTTCAAGTGTCAGGCCTCATCGTACATGACAGCACTTAACACCAGTGGCCACTTCCTCCTCTTTAACACACTTTCTCACCTGGTTTCTAAGACAGCACACTTTTCTCAATGTTCCTCTTACTATACCGGTCATTCCTCGGTATGTTTTGCTGATTCCTCCTCTTCTCCCTGAGCTCTATCCTTGAATGTCTTCTCTTCCCAGTGTACACAACCTCTCTAAGTGATCTCTTCCAGTCTCACGACTTTAAATACCACGAGCAGATGACTCCTCAGCTTACAACCCCAGTGAGACTTCTCCCCAAATCTGGTCCTATACATCCAGTTAACTCTTATCAACTCTACTTCGGCATCCAAAAGCCCTCTACACAGAAGGAACAGAACTGAGATTTTTTAAAAAATTTTTTAAAGGCCTCTCAATGGTTATCATGTTCAATATAGTGGATCCTCAAACAAGAACCTGCAGTCTTTCCTGTCACAGTTAATGGCAGCACTGTTCTGCCAGCTCCTATTGAAATCCTGGAGCTGTCTTTGACTCTTCTTTTTCTCACTCACCTTGCATCTGACCCACCAGCCAACTCTGAGAGTTTTCTATTCTAAAGATATCCAGAATCCAAGGTCTTCTCCCAGTACTCTAGTTCTAGCCACCATCTTTACTGGCTGATCTCCTTGTTTCTATACGTGCCCACTGTAATCTATTATCAACTCGGCTAACTCAGTGATCCTTTGGAACCATAAATCTAATCATGTCTCTCCTCTTCTCAAAACCCTGCAATGCTTCCCATCTCACTCCTTCCTCTGACCTTCAAACTCTATATGAGGTGGCTCTTCATTTCTCTAACATCATATCTACTGCAAACCCCCTCACTTGCTCCACCCCATCCATTCTGCCATCTTTGTTATTTCCACAACATGCCAACCATTCTTCAACACCAGGGCCACTGTCCTTGTTATTCCCTCCACCTGAAATCCTCTCCCAACAGATAGCCCCATAGCTAGTTTCTCACGTCCTTCGGGTCTTGACTCAAATGTCAGCTTCTCACTGTGGTCTTTCCTGGTCACTCCACCTGCAATTTCATCCCACCACTTCACATTTCCTATCCCTTTTCCATGCTTCATTTTTTTCTCCCTAGCACTAACTTCTATCTGACATATTACATATTTTACTTATTTGTCATTTACTGTCTACTTTCTCTCATTAGAGTATAAATTGCATGCAGGCAGAGAGTTTGTCCTATTTGGTGAACTACTACACCCTTAGCCCCTTGTACAAATCCTGACATGTAAGTATTCACCAAATATTTATTGAATAAGTAGATATATCATCTGGGTAATTTATCCATGCATCATGAAGAAGCACAGAGTAGAAATTGTTACTCTACTAAAAAAAAGTCACCATCCTGCTCACACCATATGGGCCTAGGACATCACCTGTATGTAAGTACACTCAGCACAGGTAGACTCTATGTGTCCCCAGCCTTCAAGTTAAGAACCTCAGCTGAGAAGTTCTGCACTATCCTCTGTAAGTTTCCCCCACCCTCACTTCCATCTATACCACTTTTGTGTTCAGGGTCATTATCTTTTCCAGTTCCTCATTGATCCAAGCCCACCCAAGTATCTTAACAATTAGTGTTCAGATTATAAAAAGATGTTTTGAAATTAATAGGGCAACCAAGAATAACTGTAATCAAGTAATTTTGAGGCCAAGGGGACTAATCCTGTCTTTCATTATCTGAGAATTCTTCTTTTAAAACATGCTAAATTTGTTTGGAATTCTGCTATAACAGGGGATACAAGACTTCCTGGAATGCGTGTTTAACATGTTAAAGTACTTTATTATAGGACTCATCACCTTGAGAGAGTCTGTTTCTTTCTTCTAAATAATAAGGATCTCAACACAGGGATATCATTATTATTATTCCCAAATGCATTTTACTACCTGGAGACAATCTAGCTTCTATGAAGAAGCCATTATGTTCTCCGATGCAGCTCTCTTTTTAGCATCTTATTGATCTACAAGCGCCCAGCCAGCTACCACACCATTGTGGATATGTGTAATAAAAGCTGATACAGGCGTGCTGCTGGCAGAAGAGCACAAATGTCCTTCTTTGAAATGTTAACAAGTCTACTGACCCAAAGAGATGAAATGCCACATTTAGTTTGAAATAAACCTCTGAGTTCCTATAGGTTTGTTTTTTTTATAAGTTTAAAATAAACATATATAGCAAGAGACAGTTTTTCAGGGTATGGTTTAACCATTTTATGAAACTCAAATTACCAATAATTTTATAGTTATTTTTTACAATTAAAGCTAGCTCATCGAAACACAAGTTTAACTGGCAAGCTTATCCAAAGGTTACTTCTGAATGTACAATATGAATTTTGACCCATAGCATTTTAAGTTACTGGGCAGAAAGTGCTGGAAATCATTTTCCAGCTTGACCCAGTATAGTTAATTCCTGATATAAGTCCAGGAGTTATAGTGGTCATGGGAAATGTTTCCTTGATATGAATCATTTATTCAACCTACTTTAGAGAGTCAAGCAATGCAGCTGCATCTATATTTATCTGCTAAAAGCAAAAGAATTACGCTACTTATCTGAATGAGATGGCAATGGGCTATGCCCTTCAGTTCTTATGGTTAAAGGAGAAGTCCTTAAAACCCTGACGGTGAGATGACTCAGGCTGAAAGACAGTCACTGGCATTTCCAAGAGAATCTGCTTCTCAGTGAGACCCTGGGGAGTGAGCCTCTCTCACATGCATTGTTGGCCCAGAACTTGGTGGTCTTCAGAAGCAAAGATATGTTGACTGGCCTTGCCATCTCTCTATCCCTAAATCCTCCTTTAGGGGATGAATGGTTTTTGTGAATAGTGTTCACCAAGCACAATGGGCCAGGTGCCCTAGGGAACCAGAGGCAGACACACATCATGTTTTCTTATCATTAACCCACTCCTTTTGAAAGTCATGAAAAGTGAACTAACATATGAACCATAGAGGGGCAATTACTGAAGGCACAGTCTTATTACAAAGAATACAGATAAAGAGGAGGAAAAAAAAAGAAGGCATAGTCTGTCTTCCAGGCATTATCTAACCAAAATCACTATCGGAGAAGATATGAAGAGACTGCACTAAATAAACAGTAGAGAGTGAGACTTCATTGTGACAACCTGAAAACATTACTGATGATAAGTATTGAGAAACCTGGAAATGGATCTTGAGAGAATGGTCAGATATGACAGTATAAGACTCAGAAGTAAATCTGGAAACTCTTATATCCATGATAGGAACAAGAAATAGAGATACACCTCTCACATCCAAAGATACTCTGGATGGGAGGACCAGCTGGGAAAGTCATGAAGAATAAAGAAATTGGGCAAGATCAGCATGAAGAGGTTTCACCCAGGAAAAAATGGAATAGTCCAGACTTAAAGTTCTCTTTCTATGAATCAGAAATGTGGCTGCTTTAAGAAAATGCAAACCTTAAAAGGGGAATAAATTGAAGTTTAGCATATGCATTACAAAACAATTCACAGCAGGGTTGCTTTTAATGGTGAGTCCCCCTGGTCCAGTGAGATTATAAATCTTTTTTCAATGAGATTCCTAGATGTGCTGCATTAACTGAGATAAACCTTCATTCGTTCAACAAATATTGATTAAGTACCTATTGTGGCTGATGCATTACATCCATGCATTATGCAAAACCCTGTGATAAAAAAGATGAATAAGAAACCAGAAAGGAGAAAAACATATGGGGAAGAAAATAAATAACACAAAATGTCACTGTTGCTGGGCAGAAGTATGTTTGGTGTGTCCAGAAGCCTAAAGGCGAGAGAAGGGAATTTGACCTGGGGGATGGGGTGATAATGAGAGAACATCCAACTAGACTAGGAGGAGGGGCCTTAAACTGATTTGTAAGGGATTATAAGGCATCGGTCAGGAAGACTTGGGGGTAGGGGTGAGAAGAGCAAGAGGCTTCCCGGCAAAGGGAGCATCATGAGCAAAGGCGCCCAAGAGCTGAAACAGTTTAGCCTGTTTGGGGACCTAGGAGTTCATCATGGCTGGAGCAGTGTGTGCTAGTGTGGAGAAAAGCAAGAAGGAGAATGAGATGGTGAGTGGGGTGGACATGGGGAGCCTTGCCAGATCTGTGGGGCTTTATGTGCCATGGTGAGGATTATGGACCTTATTCTGACTGGTGGGCTATGCGGAGACACTGAAAAGTTTCAAGCAAAGTAATAGCGTGATTAGAGTTACACTTAAGAAAAAATCATTCTGAATAGAAAGCCTTGATAAGGGATGAGATTAGAGAAGAGGGACACCAAGTACAGAGTGCTGCAAGGGCTCAGGTGATCAGGGCCTAACCACAGCAGCCATATTTGGATAGGAGGAGGAGATGCACATAAAAGTTACTAGGAGGTGAAGTGACTTGTTCACTGCTTGGATGAGTCCAGCAGGAGAGAAGAAACCCTTGAGGATAAACCACAAAGTTTCTGGTTTGGACAGGTAAAAAGGAGTGATGTTATTCCCCGAAATGAAGGAAAATAAAGGAAGGATGAGTCAGGGGGAAAAGCTAAAATTGGTTCTTTTGTTCCTAAGGATGTTCCCAGGGAGATAACCAATAGGCAAGATGTTTGGATGGAATATCTAAGCTGGAGATTCCCTATACAACTTGTCATGAGCATAAAAGAAAGTGGCCCTAGACACGGACGAGACTGATCAAGGAGAAGGCAAAGAGTGAGGAAGAGAAGTGGAATCCTGGAGAACACCCACACAGGCTAAGAAAGAAGAACCAGCAAAGGAGAGTGAATAAGAGCAGAGCTGGAAGCAGATCCAGGAGGGAATGGTATCTCAAAATCTGGGAGTGGCAAGGTTTTCAGGGGCAGTCCTAGGAGGAGGATATATGAGGAAACCTAGCACAGAGGCCTGAAAGTGCACGGTAAGTCCAAGAGAGGATGAGAAGAAAGCTAGGAAGAAGAGAAGCCACAACTAAAAAGAACAAGGGCTAAGCAAAGTCACCTCTGCTGTGTGAGTGTTAACATTTAGGAAGGAGTGGGAGAGTGGAGGCTGAAAGCACGGAGGCTGGCCTTTTCCAAAGTCACCCGAGGAAGTGCGACTTGTCTAGCTCCCTGAAAAACATGACAACCCCGAAGCAGCTAGCCCCCTGGGCCCTTCAGTGCAGACCTGTCCAGAGCTGCTTCAGAGTATCTTTTCCAACCCCATGGTCACTGAAACACGAGCACTGAAGTTATTCTGCTTCAACACCCTCAAGTCCCTTGGAACTTTCATGATCCCTTGGTAATGTCAGGCCAGCATTGGCTTTTTTCAAGCATCATCAGGTGAAAATGGAACTCTTGCTAAAATTCTGATGGGATTTTTCTGTTCCAGTTATAGTTTGTAGAGAGTAGGTGGGAACATATTACCGGAACATAAGAGCTCTTGGCTAAAGCCATGCTCATAATTTTAAGAGTAAGTGATCTATACCTTACTCATCAAGAATAAAAGTACTTAAAGTTTTACTGACTAACATTCTCTACTCTGTTTCAAAAGTGATATGAAAACTGCTAAAGAAGGAAATTATAATTCTGATTCTTTTTAAATCAATTCTCACCTTTCTCTTTACTAGTTTCCATTGAATTCTTCCCCTGGGGTTAAAACACCCTCTAAGAATTCTGTGCTCACTCTCTGTTTTGTCCACACACTCAATAACTAGTTACTCTCTACCTCAGTTCCCTATTTATCTAAAGTTCAACCTATAATCAAGTTCATTGAAGAAATGACCTTAGTTTAACTTTCTGGTCCTTGGAATTCTTGATTTTTCTCCACAAGCAGCAGAGAATTTTAAAAGTAGAGAATTACTTGTACATTAGTCTCTATCTCAGCTATCAATCATTTTAAAGTCCTGACTTCCTCTTCTTATACCACATTGGAAGGAAATAAAACACACTTTTATTCTTTCAACACCCTTCTCCATCAGCTACTTCCAGTGACAACTGTTGGTGAGGGGTTAGGTGAACTTCCTCTTCTCTAAATACCTCTTGTTACTACTCACAGAAGTCAGTCACAGACCATCTCAAAGACAAAGTTTCCCAAGAATTACAGTCTGAATAAAATTTTAGCTTTTTGTCAGAATTGTAAGCATATGCATGGCTATCTGATTCTGCTCTTTTGGGGGTTTTTTAAAATAAAATATCACAGATGCTTTTGAAGCCCCCGGCTTTCCCAATTCCATGGCTTTCCCTTTCTTGAGAAAGGTAAATATCATCCTTAATTTTGTGTTTATTAGCCTCATGCATTTTTTTTTACATGTAATGCAAACACGTTTCTATAAACAATATCTAATGTTGTTTTACCTGTTTTTGAACTTAATATAAATGGCATCCTATTTTACATTCCATTCTGTACCCTACTTTTTTCACTCAAATTTATGTTTATCCCTTTAGGAATATGTAAATCTGCTACCTCAATTTTAAATAAACTATGGTAGTTTCTATTGTATGAATATACCATACCACATTACCCATTTTCTTATTAATGAACACAAAGTTCTTTGTTCATTAATTTATGTTACTATCACCACAGTGGTGCCACAGACATTCTTGGATGGGTTTCATGTACTCATGAGTAGAAGGACCAGGCCACATGTCTGCACATCCACAGCTACATGAGAGAGTGTGCAGTTGCCTTCAGCTCATTGTCATGCCAGTTGGCAGGCAGCGGCACAGGAGCACAGAGCTTTTTTAAGATAATAACCACCCCAGCCCATCCAGAGGTGCAAAATACTCCAGGGGCCAGGAGAAATGGAGTTGCCTAAATAGAATCACTATTATAAAGATGAAGAAAAATTGAGGGCCAAACTGAACAAGAGATGCTCCAGAGCAAATAAAGAGCCCAACAGTGTGAGGCTCAGAATATAGAACAGCAGGGCATTTTAAAAAGCAGGAAATGATATAAGCAAATGAAGATGACCTAATATAAAGTAAATTGCCTTTTCTTGGCAAAATACTTTGACGCCAAAAAAAAATCAATTGAAATAATTCAGATGCTGCAGTCTCCCATAAAAGCAGCAAATCTGTCAAACTTCTGTGAATGCTCACAGCAGCTTGCAGTCAGGCAAAACAGCACCTGTTGATGATTCCTAGTGACTCCTGGAAGGTCCTTTAAATGCCACATCCATGCATACAAATTTACCCCCAAAAAAACCTCTTTTCATTTTTTGAATCACATGTTCACAACCTGGCTTACATTTACACTTGCTTTTTTTTTTTTTTTTTTGAGTTGGAGTCTCACTCTGTCGCCCA
>NW_007107623.1:681612-682258 GCF_000164805.1 Carlito syrichta
GCTACCATGCCCGGCTGATTTTTTGATTTATTGTAGAGATGAGGTCTCGCTGCCCAGGCGAGTCTCGAACCCGCGGGCTCAGGCAATCCACTCACCTCAGCCTCCCAAAGGCGCGGGATGACAGGCTGAGTCACCGAGCCCGGCTCATCACCTAAATTTAACTTTCTCATCAAATGTTAGGGTGTGGAAGAGCTTGAGGTTTATAGAATCCAAACCCATTATTTTACATATGAGAAAATGAAGTCGTATAAAAGAATATATGCATTCTCTCAAAATTAGTAGATATTCAATCAAGACATTAGAATAATTTTTCCAACTATTCATCCATCAAGTCATGCACTCCCTCCTCTCTCTGTGTATTAGTGGGGGGTAATAAATTACAAAAGTATCTGCATCTGAATAAACATTCCATGACAACAACATCTAACGTGTGTGTGTGTGTGTGTGTGTGTGTGTGTGTGTGTGTGTGTGTATGAAGGGTCAAACTAACCCAGAGTGTGTTTAGCATTCTGCCTGAAGGCTGAAGATTACTTACCAATAGTAGAGAGGAGGAAAATTTTTTTTTTTTTTTTTTTTGAGTTGGAGTCTCACTCGGTCATCCAGACTGGAGTGCAGTGGCCGCTCCCGACCACCGCAGCCTCACCTG
>NW_007107623.1:682278-691085 GCF_000164805.1 Carlito syrichta
TTGAACCCGCGAGCTCAGGCAATCCACTCACCTCCGCCTCCCAAAGGCATGGGATTACAGGCTGAGCCACCGAGCCTGGCAGGAAAATATTTTTAACTAACAATACAAAGCGGAATATACAGAATCGATTCTTTAATTGATCCTTACCAACCCTACAGTGAAAGAATAAATAAACTGACCTTCTGGACCAGAAAAAAAAAAGGCTCTTCACTCTGTTGACTCAATAAAAAGACTCACTCCTGCATTCCCTGACCAGTTGATTCCTAATCCCATTAATCAGATGTGCCCTTCTGTGGAAGAACCTGATGCAACTGCACTTGACAATGAGCTTGGGAAACCATGATCTGGAGCATAAACACCCTTAGGACAGGAACCAACTTGACTCTTTATTCTCCCACCACACCCACCCAGTGTAGATCAGGTTCTTCCTCAGAAAGTCATGTCTGCGTTAACTGGATCAGGAATCAACTGGTCAGGGAACACAGGAGTGAGTTCTTTTTATTCAGTCAATAAAGTCAAGAGTCTTTTTTCTGTCCCAGAGAGTGTATTTATTTTTTTACTGTAGGGCCAACAAAGAGCTCGCACAAAGCAGGTGCTCAAAACACACCTCTTTACCCTCCATTCATTTGCCCACTGAGTCGCAGGGCTCCCTCCCTAATCATCAATTCTCATTGATTAGTTGAGCTTTAGAATGATTAAGGAGGAAGGGTAGGACTAAGGGTGTGTTTACTTATTACACATGGGTATACATGACATATACAAGGGGGCACACCATGTGCAAAAGACTATGGGTATTTGCATGTGTTTGTCTGTGAGTATGTCTTAGTTTTAAGATCTTTAATCAATAAGCAAAAAATTTTCAGGATCTGCTAAGTACAGAACCCCATATATGTTTTAGAAATTAAACCGTTCCTGGAGAATGCAGAGGGAAGCTCAGGCTGTGAGGCCCCTCAGCTAATGAAACCTTCTGAACTCCAGTCCATATTAGGGCTGCCCCCCTCTTTCCCCCACAGCACCCAAATCTTCCTTATATTGTAAAATTAAAACTAACAGACCTGCAGTCACTCGTCAAGAGAAATATAAGAAATGTGTCACTAGGTGATTTTGGCATCAAGCGAATATAGTACAGTGTATACTTACACAACCTGCACAGTAGAGCCAACCTAGGCAGTAGAGCCAACCTAGGCACACCTAGGCAGTATGGCATAGCCTGTTGCTCGTAGGCTACACACCTGAACAGCATGAAACTATAATGAATACTGCAGGCAGTTGTAACACAATAGTATCGTCATATCTAAACATATAAAGGTGCAGTAAAAGTATCATATAAAAGATTTTAAAATGGCACCCTGTATGGGGCACTTAACCATGAATGGCTCCTTAGGACTGGAAGTTGTGGGTGAGTCAGTGAGTGGCGAGTGGCTATGAAGGCCCAGGACCTTCCTGTGTGCCACTGTAGACTTTATACACACTGTGTGCTTCTGCTCCAGTAAATATATTAAAAAGTATTTTTCTTTCTTCAATAATAAGTTAACCTTAGCTTACTGTAAAATTTTACTTTATAAACATTTTAATTTTTTAAAACTTTGACTCTTTTGTAATAATTAGTTTAAAACAAAAGCACATTGTACAACTGTACAAAAATAATGTCTTTCTTTACAGCCCTATTCTATCATAAATACTTATCTTTTTAAGAGTTCTTGTTAAAAACTAAGACCCAGACACATACATCAGCCTAGGCCCACTCAAGGTCAGGAACATCAATTTCACTGTCTTCTACTTTCACATCTTGTCCCACTGGAGGGTCTTCAGGTGCAATAACATGCATGGAGCTGTCATCTCTTATGACAGCAATGACTTCTTCTGGAACGCCTCCTGAAGGACCTACCTGCAACTGTTTGACAATTAATTTTTTTAATGTCAGAGTATAATCTAAAATAATGTTTAAAAGCATACTGGTGGGCACACTTATAATCCTGGCAGGTGGAGGTGAGAGGATTGCCTGAGCCTAGGGGTTCAAGACAAGCCTGGGCAACTTGGTGAGACCTCATCTCTACAATAAATAAAAAAAATTAGCTGGGCGTGGTGGTACACACCTGTAGTTCCAGCTACTTGGAAGGCTGAGGCAGAAGGATCACCTGAGCCCAGCAGGCCAAGGCTGTGGTGGCTGTGAGCATGCCACTGCACTCCAGCCTGGGTGACAGAGTGAGACTCCAACTCAAAGAAATTTAAAAAATAAAAGCATAGTATAGTAAACACATAAACTAGTAACGTAGTTTATTATTATTAAGTATTATATGCTGTACATAATTGTATGTGCTATACTTTTATGCAACTGGCTGCTCAGTGGGTTTATTTACACCAGCATACCACAAATACGAGTAATGTGTTGCTCTAGGATGTTACAGTGGCTATAATGTTATTAGGAGATAGGAATTTTTCAGATCCATTAGATAATCTTATGGAACCACCATCATATATGCAGTCCATCGTTGACCGAAATGTGATCAAGATATATGACTGTATTTCATGTTTTACTTACTTGTCATTCTCCTTTGTGATTCCAAAAGACAGACATCTCATGATGCTCATTACCTTGTGCCATATCATGCATTGATTAGTTTATTAGATATTATTTTTATTCCATAGGCATTTATTTATAGTCCATCTCTCCCCTTTGGAATGCAAGCTTCCCCATTTTGCCAGATGCCCAGCCCACAGGCCCTCAATAAATATTTGTTAAATGAATAAATGTGTCCTTCATGTCTATAACTTCAGCATCTACCACAGTAATCAAAGTAAATACTCAAAAATTATATGACAAAATGTTTCATACATGTCAATGGGTCTCAAAACAAAGTGTGTGAGTCACCTTAAATATTTTAATTTAGAATTGAGATTCTAAAAGAATTACCTTTATTTTTTCAGTTTAGGGAATCAACATACCAGTCTCTTCTCCATCCTACCCCTGCCCTGACAGGGTTTAAGGTGACAGTCGAGTACAGTGGGCTAGCTTCCACACCTGGAGTCATATTTCAAATTCTGACACCTTGGTTTCCTAACCATAAGACTTGGCAAATTATTTGACCTTTATTTGCCTAGTTCCCTCATCTGCAGAATGGAAATTAAAAGTAATATTAATACTTCATAGGGCTATTATGAACAATAAATTAGTTAATATATGTAAAACTATTAGAATAGTATCTGGCATCAAGTTTAGCTAAAACTATTAATTAATCTCTATTCCATCCTGTAACCTTTTCAAGTGATTTTTTTAAATAGAGGTAAGGAGAAGAACAGCAGGAAAATAGGAAGAAGCATGTGGAAATTCTGAGTTAATAATTAAAAAGTAATAAAATATAGATTTAGCATAACTGACAATGAACTAAAACCTTCTGCTCAATACTTTTAGTAACAAATCTTCTTATAGTATAGAATAATAAACTTAAATTTAAATTAAAGTATATTTAAATTTTAATTTAAGCCCAAGTTATCGTATAATTATCCTCATTTGAAACAAAGTATGTTCTTGGTTGGTTTTTTTGAAACTTTCTCTGATTATAGAATGATTCACTGTCATCTAGACCGTCCCATGCAATAGCCACTAGATACACATGGCTATTGAGGATTTGAAATGTGGCCAAGGAAATGAAATTTTAATTTTATTTACTGTTGGTTATTTTTAATGTAAATAGCCACATGTGGCTAGTGGCTACCCTCTTGGGCAGCATGGCTAGAGTGGGTTGCAGTACATGCCCTTTGATTTGACTTTGCCTGCTCTCCAGCTCCTAGTAGCTTCATCCCCTCACCCCAAGAATCAACGTTCACAAGGCCAAATTGCCATCTCACACCTCTGTGGCTCTGCATATGCTGCCCACTTTCCTGAAATGCCCTCCTTCCCATCCACCTTCAAGCCTCATCAAAAATCTTGTTCAGATATCATTTCCTCAGAACACTTTTCCCTAACCCCCTTCCACCTTACATCACCCCACCACAAACACAATCTATCATTGCTTCCTCTGTGTCTCTCTGAATCAGTTTCTGTCATTTTTCTTATCATTCTGTAGTTGTCATTCTCTGTGACACTAACAGACTATGAGAATTTTGAGGATCAGGTCTTTTTCACCCCTTCATCCCATTGATGTGTGCCCATCACACAATCATGTGCACTAAATATTTGTGATCCCATTATTAATTTTGTACAAATGTGCAATGTTATACTTAATTTATTTTTGGAGAATTGACAACCTCTCTGTGATAATGATCATTTAGGTCAAAGTCTATTATAAGGCAAATTTTCAAATAATAAAAAGTTCTTAGAGTATCAGTTGTTTCAAACCACATCAATATAACATTTCAGTACAAACCAAAGATCACAAATGTTTCCTTAGAATTCCCTGGAACAAAATCCTACCTATAGCTGTTTCTCCTAAGGGTCTGGAAGTCTCCTAGATGTCAGAAACTGATCTTGTCATCAGTCTGTCCCTAGTGCCTATAATGACTTACTAGGGAGACATGAGTGAGGTTTATAAACAAGAAGACAAAAGGACTTAACTTAAGACGCTTCATGGACACAGTCAGAAGAGAATTTGGGGTAGTGTACCTTTACTATACCCCCATCCAATCCTACTACCAAGAGGGAAATGATTAAAATCTTATCTTACATGAAAAATATGTCCATGGGTGATGTGTGTTTGCTCAGTGACACATGTTATCCAAAAAAGAATTGTATGTTTCCCTTACTACTAGGCAAAGCTTTTGCTCAAGAACGCTGCCTTTGGTATATTATGTATCATCTGTTGCAATATTAACCTGGTCTGATGGTCACACTGGTTCATTCTTTTTTTTATCATGATTTTCTAACTATCTTTTTATTTGGATTTCCACACATTTATTTCCATAATTAGGATAAGCTATTGATGGATACATTTCTGTGACCCTAATTTGTATAAGATATTTCCCAAATACCAAACATGTGGCAAAGGTATTTTACAAATGATTACCTTTCCTGCCCTCCAGAAACTTACAGATCAATCATGCAACAAATCAACACACAGTGAACAGAAATGCATATTTGTGGGTACAGCACAGCAGCAGGACATGGAGGAAAATGGATTTCAGGAAAAACATGAATCCAAGGACTTTATCTTCAAATCAGATATAGATTTGACTTTTATTTTCTTATTAATTGTGTGGTTTTATTTTATTTTAAATGCACAAACAGAGCTTTTTATTATAAAGAAACTTCCATTTAACAAATGACTGAGTTCTTGAAATCATTTAGACAAACCTCTAATTTTTCCATATATTAATAGATTTAAAGGAGTCTTGCCTATGGCTTTTCTTTCCCTTTGCCCAATGCATATCTCCAAGAATTGTAATCTAAGCAAGTGTTTCATAACAGACAAATCTAAGGCAACTTTTGAGGCATCTAGTGAATAATGTGATATAATATCTTTCCCTAAGATGTCTTAGATTTAACTATACGGATGTCAATTTCTTTTTTTAAATTTTCTTATAAAATCTACCCATCTAAGAAGAACACTGATTAAGTCTAAAAACCAAATTCTTATGTTACTGG
Source organism: Carlito syrichta (assembly GCF_000164805.1). NCBI lineage: Eukaryota > Metazoa > Chordata > Mammalia > Primates > Tarsiidae > Carlito > Carlito syrichta. Next base: position 687,860 of record NW_007107623.1, read on the forward strand.
AATTTCTTGTGAATTCTACTGATATGGGATGTGCTTATTTTCAAAATGTCTATTGCTGCTTAGAAAAGGAAGACATGGTTTTCAAAGATTATGTTTTGAGGTTAAAAATGAAGATAGTAACCTTAAGTCTCTTAAGATTTGTAAGGCTGGCATGCCATCTATCTCAATAATACCTAACAAGAATGTCAAATGGACAGAAACAGTCATGGTACACGGGTGCTTGCAGCTGACAGTGATTGCTGTATTTTGGGTGATGGGGAACAGCATTTCCATTAGTTCAAGTGAAATACAATGCCCTGCCAACTCTAGGTATCAGTGTATTCAATACCCCTGCTGTGCCATGTCCATTTTCTGTTGCTGCAATTAAAAATCAGTCGATACAAAGTCAAAATGCGGCACATTCTTCTCCTATCCCTTTCCCTGTCACTGTGTTTCCAGTTTCACCGGAAGAACATGTCACTATGGTAACCAATCCCTCTGGTGCACAGACCAAGTCACCCTTTCTAGTCAGATTGCCAAGCAGAGTAACAGGGAATCAAATCCCTGAATGGAACCACCAGAAGTCATGAATTCCATGCCCCTTTCTTGAAGTGGGGTTAACCAATACCAGACAGAAGGATACCTGTCTTGTTCTAGAAGACATTCAAGGAAGGAAATTCAAGAATGTCCTTCAGCAAATTCTCCAGTGTTTACCAGTCGTTATTAACATGAATCCTCTCTCACATTTCAGCTAACTCCCTCCCATTTCAATTTTAAAGACAGCAAAAAATGATGGATAAAATATCACTTTATAAATCTGAGAATCTGAAAACTGTTATAAAGTCACACACTGTCAAAAACTATTCTACTTCCTCTTGTTTTTCTAGTACTCAGTACAAACCTACTTGCTCTCTTATGGAATCCCCTAATAGCCTGTAAATCTTCACAAAGTTGTAGAGCTCCAAATGGGTCACCCTGCTCTAATAAGAACTAATCATGAAGCAAACAGGATGTCTGTAGTATTAACACGCCCATAACTAAAGTAGCTAAAATCTCTAGTCATTCTAAGAAACTACAAAACAAACACAAAAATGGATCATCACTCTCAAGATACCTCACCTAAATCTGACCTGCTCATCTGACATACCCACTGTTTGTCATTCCTAAACAACTGACTTTTTTAATGAACTTTTTTTCTGAATAATTGAAATAATTTTATAAATCAAAGAACATCAGCCATGCGGGGTGGTTCATGCCTATAATCCTAGCACTTTGGGAAGCCAAACTTGGAGGACTGCTTGAGCCCAGGAGTTTGAGACCAGTCTAGGCAATGTAGTGAGACCTCATCTCTACAAAAAATAAAAATAAAAAAACTTAGTCGGCCGTGGTAGCATATGCCTGTGGTTCCAGTTACTCGGGAGGCTGAGATGGAAGGATCTCCTGAGGCCAAGAGGTTGAGGCTGTGGTGAGTCATGATGGAGCCACTTCACTCCAGCCCAGGCGACAGAGTGAGACCCTGACTCAATAAATAAATAAATAAATAAAATCATTGCCAATCTGACAGGTGAAAAATGAATTTTTTTCTAAAAAAGAACAACATCAGTTCTCATAAATATTATTTTGAAACAGCAACAAACCCCACAGCATTATAATAAGAGATATTAAGAGCTGCCTTATGCCTTGGCCTCAAAGCTCTTTGCAAATAGTAGCATTTTTGTCACCTTGGCATTACCATTTAATAGTAGAAGAGAATTAAACACAAGGGGGAAAAAATAAAACTCATAAAATCTGTACATCTTCCCAGGATATAATGACTACAGGAGGGAACATATTCCTTTCTTCAGAGCAATATTAATACACATTCAAACAATATTCCAATGAGCTGATAGAACAGGATGCCCCCAAAGTGTAAGTCATACAACGCTGTACAAATTGCATCAAATAAGCACAATTTTTAAAATTTATATGATCATATCAAAGTATCAATTTTTGTTAGCAAATGCAGGGTGTTTACTGTTTTGGTACACTTTGGGGGCTTTTTATATAAATCTTGTGAAAATCTAGTTTTTCCTCTGAAATTCCCACTTTGCTGTTACCCAAAAAACTACTTCTATTTTTTACTTTTATTTCTTTATCTATGTATCTATTTATTTATTTATTTTTGCCTCTTAGATCCTGCTGATCTTCGGTGCACACAAGTCACTATTATGAATCACTTTTTCAAAAGGAGAAATGAAGAACTGGGATGGGATGCTACTAGCCAACAGGCTTTGAACTGCCACAGGGCAGGGGCTGTGATCTATTGGTGTTTATGTGACCAATGCCTGCATCATGCCCTGTATAGTACAGCACTCAGCAAACGTTTCTGGCATGAATAAGGCCTTCTCTGTGAGATGTTTCCACCAGTTTCCCTCGATTAAATTCGTTCAACAAAGATGAAAACTAGGTGCCAGCCTACCCCCATACATTGCTCTTAAAGAGCCTCTTAGAAGAGTACAAACAACGTTACAGATTCCCTTCCTCCCCGGAGGCTGATGAAGCGTTATCCTGGGTGAGAACCCTGGACCATGAGATCCCATTCGAATCCCCACAGACAAGCGCAAGACCAGAGGCAGGGGAGAGAGTTAACCCTCCACCACGCTTCGGGAGGCAAGTTGTGGCCACTCCGAGGCCCAGGCAGGCCTGGATAACTGGACCTCCCGGAAGCAGGAGCCCCTGTGGCCCCGGGAGGGGAGACAGGGCCGCCAGGGGCCGCCGGGGGGCCGCAGGGCCGCGAGACGCCGGCTCTCCGCAGCGCCACGCCTCGCGCCGAGCGCTTACCTTTCCGAATGAGGGCGGCGATCTCGGGGTCGAAGCCCTGCCGGTGGCACTTCCTCCAGAGGCCCATGTTGGTGGAGTTGTACTGCCGGCTGCACTCGTCCGCGGGGCTCATGGCGAAGAGCTGCCGCCGGTTCCGGGCCCGGAGGAGCTTGCCCTCCCAGCGGTCCAGGCGCGAGCGGCTCGCCCGGAGCGGCAAGTTGTTGTTGTTGTTGTAAATGAAGCCAGGGTCGACCCGACGGGTGTTGAAGGCCTTGCACCTGTCCCTGTGCTTCCTGGCGTCCGTCTCGTACCAGTGGTCCGAGCAGATGGCCACGGCCAGCATGCCGAGGGCGCAGAGCGCTAGCGACAGGCCCGTGTAGAGCAGTAACCTTCCGGCAGCCATGCCTCCGCTTGGCGGCTACACCATGGGCATGATCCGCCGCAGCCT